>NC_025993.2:94739543-94964543 GCF_000442705.2 Elaeis guineensis | reverse complement strand
ACTTCTATAATAATAATTAATATATCTTTATAGGATAATAATTTACAGAATAATGGTGCAGCTAAAAATGGTGATGTCTGGTTGTGAATAGTAATTACTTGAGGGTACAGCCAGCTACGTGTTTTGTAACTTACGGTAGTAAAGCAGGAGCTGTCATCCTAAATCGTCACATTACATCACCTACTTGAATGGATGAACCAGTAATTCCATTGACAGCGTTCACAGATCCTGCAGGATTTTTTATCACTTGAATTTGTTAGTATTTCTGGCTCCGCTAATGCATAGAAGATTTAACGAGTAGCACATGAGGGTACCCAGGCGCCAGTTACACGCCAACAAATGGATGATAAAGCTATCAGACATGGACTAACTAAACCACACTCTGAAGCGACGTTCCATAAAATTGCCTGGGATAAAAATTCCCAGGTTTGAACTGAGATTCTGGCACGTTTGAATCTATCTTTTCTTCGTAAGGCCTGCCGTCCAGACAGGATGGGTTCATCGTCACCGAGAAGAACATGTTTTGCTAAGGCAGATTTAGCAGGTTGCAACGATATTCTACATATAATATCCAACATTGATCAGCATATCAGGTGAAAGCCGTGCTACAATATAATTACTAGAATACCAAAGGAGATGATTCTAGAGGACTCGCACTTGAATCACTACAAGGATACCTCATCCAGCAGACGGTAATAAATGTCAACTCCTGTTTCTCCTTTTTTTTTTTTTTTTTTTTTTTGTGGTAAAATGTCAACTGTTTACGAAAGGGCATCCAAGCCGTAGACATGGCATAAATGCAAGTAACGTCAGATCACGTGCCACATCCACAAGTAGTCCATCGTTGGACGATCAATTCAAAAGTACAACATCCTGAAGAGTTGTGCAGCTTTTGAATTTCTTAGTCCACCATCAGTTTTTAGTAGACCTGCACTGACAAGCCTAACATAAGCCATACGTGAAAATGTGTTAGAAACACCAAAAAAAAAAAAAAAAAAAAAATCCTAGTGGGCGTGATGTTACCATGAAGAATGGCTATCCTCCTTTCCGATGATGCCCAAGTTCTGTGGCAGTGCTATTCTTCCTTTCTTCTTCTTGATGCAATCTCTGATGCCCAAGCCTTGCCAACATCAGTCTGAAATTTTCCTGTAGAGCCCTAAAATGTTAGAGATAAAAGCATTTGGTTTGTTGTATCTTAAGAGTTATCCTTAAGCTTAAATAGCTGGTGGGTGCTACGACGTGATCCATATTCTAGAAGGGGATTCTTAACTGAGCCAGGGAAATGATGAAATGAAATTTTTTCTCTTTTGTTTGAAGGGTGATATAGTGGTAGTTTACAAGGTCGTACAAAAACCAATATACTAAGAAGCATATCGGATTTGCATTAGATCACATGAAGACTTAGGCTCATGTCTAGTGCACATTGATCATGGGTTGTTGGAGCCTCCGGGGGCATATCATGCTTTCAGAGGCATACATTATTTCATAATTTTCGCCTTCTCGAATTTCATATAGATTACTCATTTGCTAAATAACTTGCTTTGTAATATCTGACAGACAAATCCAGGTCCTTTGGCTAACATCAGATTTCTAAATTTCTTGGTAACTACAATATATAGGCATGTTTTAATATAAGGCTATAAGAAAAAATACCTGCAGTTGACTGGAAAAACTCATCCAAATCAATCCCTTGCTCTGCAAAAAAAGAAAAAGTTTAGAATATGGAACTGTTATCAAATAACCCGAAGTTTCATGCGGTAATTTTGTAAGTCTATAGCAAAAGCCCGAAGATTCTTTAGTATGGAGCATACACATCACTGAAACCTCACTGCTCCTTAAAACACAGCAGCAAAACAAAAGAATTCAGGTTCAGTCTTGGAAGGTCAATATATACTAGGATGATTTCAGGCAACAAACAATATTCCACACTCCCCTCAACCGATAATGACATGTTAATCTCCTTTTCCTAAATCCTAAAACACCACTTTTTTTTCATAAAAAGATGTGTAATATTATTTTTGGCAATTGGGGAAAAAATAATCCCTACCATTAAACTAATGACTCATTTGGTTAAGCATGATCTATTTAGCAATGATTATGCTGCCATTTTTTATTATTACACCACAAACTGTTTTGATGAATGATTCACTCTCCTCTCTCTTCACTCATTTAAAGAGCTTGTGTCAGTAGCAGAAAAAGAAAGGCTATAAGCATCGTTAACAGAAGGCCATCAACCAAATCAGTCAATAGCTAAGCAACAGGAAGCATTCTGCCCCAGTTATCAAAATTAGTGGTACATGTTTTTTTAGAAGAAAAGGAAACCGTTTGGGCATTGGGCTTGGAAAGGAGGATCATCAACATGTTAAAATGACCCTCATTATTATGAAAGGTGACTACAACCAAAATACCTTAAGTTCTTAATTTGAGTTGGCCTTATGAACCCTTTTTTGACATTCTACATGTTAAGGCCCACACAAATTTTCTGCCATCTATATATTGTTCCTTACACGGATTGTTACAAGTAATTTTCAACTTGACTCCAGCCCTGCACCTTCTTCATCTCAATTTGGAAAAAATGCTGGCGCTGTCTTTAACAATATCACCTAATTAATTTGTAGTAAAGATAAAAGGAATTCATTTATTTTTCTTTCTTTCAACATGTTAATGTAGTAAAATATGCAGACGCACATTTTTGAAAAAAAAAAAAAAGTTCCAAAATGCAAGAATCAAGAATGATTGATTTGAAACTTTACCCTTTTCATATTCTAGAGCTTGAAGTATCATCTCAACCTGACCCAAAAAAAAAAAAAAAAAGAGAGAGAGAGAGAGAGAGAAAGTCTTATTAGACTCCAAAGCAGCCAGCTGCAATGATATATGAACTGATGGTATAGAAAGAGGATGAAGTATTCATATACTGAAGTATATAGATCACAAATTGCCATGCAGTATCAACCTACCAGGAAGAATGGTTAGGCACGTATCATAGAAGAGCAAATACATGAAATGACTAGATCTACTCATAATTGTATAACATGGGTTAAGAATCATTATTGCAAAGAACTGGAAGAATTTAACCATAAGAAGTCACATATAGTGCAAGGACTTTCATAGTGCATACATGAATTACATGTGTGTGCTCTCCAATGTATGCTAGACAGTTATTTATTAATAATAACGAGCTTGCTGGTTTAAATGAAAGATCCATTTCAAATTTCACAGGATTTTTCTGCCATCTACTCAAGCAAACATTAATAGTTCAATACTTTAAACAAGTTACTAGAATTCAGAAAGATAATCTTTTATTCTTTTCCTCTCATTTGGTAAGATTAATGATTGCTTTCAAGTTTCAACAGTATGTTTGTTCGTGTTAGATGAACAAGCATTCTGGTCTATTCAATGAACTGAAGAGATATCCTTCCCCATCATGTAAACTCACAAAGAATGGTGAAGAAAACACCAGCAAAAATTTGAAGGAAAGTTTGGTCTCTCTTTCTCTCTCACAAACACACTATCAGTTGGGAGATCCTACAGCATCTTCAATGCCACATTTGCCCATATTATACCCATCTAAATGAACCCCTTTTCTCATGTACCTTCCACAGATTTTCATTTTTCTCTATTAAATGAACAACAAAGATAAACCCTTTCCCATCCAATAAAAGGGAAAAAAAATCCAAATGGAAAGTGATAAATCTGGGGAAGAAAAACAGCATCTAAGCATTTTAATCTTCCCTTTGCTCTTTCCACTTCATCAATTCCCCCTATAATTTCTGCATTTGTTGATATCTCCTCTTCCAGCCAAAGTACCCTTCCTCTTCCCTGGCTGATCCTTCTCCATTCTGATAATGTTGCCCTCTCAGCGCAGGCCAACTAGATCCTGGCCACGTTTGAATGGACATGAAAGCATGCCAATGAGATGGTGGCAATAAGTCTCTTATTCCTCCCTCACTTTGTACTGCAGTTTTCAATCTGGTGTCATGCCCAGTTAGAGGGCAGAGAAGATGTTCGAGTTTTACCTAGTGCAAAGGAAGGAATCATCTCTAACACAAGCGAGCACAATAAATGTACTGAAAGGAAGCAACAGGTGCTAGAGCCAGAAAACGCAATGTTGAGATTGAGGTGACGTTATCCTCATTTCTGTTTATGGATTGGGTATAAAGCTGTTCTATATTCTGTGAATTACAACCTAAGGAATAGGAAGAATGTTGTGAAGACTGTATGAGGTTTGAAATTAAACAAGGACAACTTATGACATTTCACTTGATGAAAAAGAACATTTATGACAATTATTCACCAATTAAGACAATTATTCAGATATGCAAAAGGTCAAAATAATAATTTTTTTAATATCTTCTGCATATTAGATACATATTTAGTCAAACATTTTTGTTATATCTATTACTTCATCATCAATTGTCCCTCAATAATTTCCCTTATATTTAATATTCCTTATTAACTATTTGTTACTAATTATATTTTGATATCTTTATTTTTTATTTTGAAGTCAATTTCGTAGATTTCTAATGTTATGAATTTTGATTATGCTAACACTTATTTATTATTATTTATTATCTTTTTGTTAGTTAGGCTTCTTCAAGTTGGTTTTCACTCAAACCTATTTGATATTAGGTCAAGTTAGGAAGACCACCTGTTTTCGAGAGATGGGGTACAGGTTGTAGGGGATAATTTGTTTCAAGTTATACTAGGTCTCAGTCTTGGGCTTGAACAGATTGACCCATCTTGGACTCGACCCTTATTGATATTATCAAGTTCTTTATTCCAGGTAGAAGTAATACAAACCCGTTGCTACTTATATATATATATGGATTTAAACTTTTTCTCAATTTTGAGCTATAGGTACATCAGATATTTCATGTTCCTTAATTTGTTGTCTATGTGGAGATTCAAGCAATTTATTTTTTCTGACCCAAGCATTAGTTAAATGTATGCTCTGCATATGGTAGTGGTATTGGAATGAGAAGTGAGAGCAGCATGATGGTTCCAATAACCGAGTGGTAGGATAATGGTGAAAATGATGCAATGTTTGTGCAATGAATGCCTACGCCAATATTGTGGTGAGGCCCTAATGTGATGACAGCATGATCATTGAGGGCCCATGTAAAAGGTTTGTGGCATGCCACAGCAATGTTATCTACAGTGAGTAGGGGTGTAATCTAGTAGATCTTGATCAGGTCTCATCAAGCTTGGTGTTAAATACTTTTGAACCTGAAGTTTGAGATCGAGCTTGGTTCATTTATTACTTGATCGAGCGTAATTCAAGCTTAATTCAAACCAAGCCCAATATCGGCCTATTTCAATAGCCTTTCAAGCAGATATGCATATCTTTGTTGATAAATTGCATGTGCTTCTGGCAGGAAACAACACAGCGATGTTGGTGGAGAAAAGGTCGTACTAATTAGAATTTCGACAAAAAGTGGATTTAATAACTTAAAACTAGCTCAGAATCTGCAAATGGAAAACTATTATCTAATGCATGCTTTTTTAGCACTATATTTTATTGAAGATATGTTCCCCCGATATAAGAGGGAGATGAATGGGGATTTTACAAAAATATCATGATGAAGTAAAAGATATTTTAGAGAGATGTTTAATGGACATATCTAACAAAATTAATGAATGGCAGGAATTCTGGTCAAAGAATTCAGTAAGGGTAATTTATATTAAATGTGTGCATAAGACAGCAATAAAATTAATGGCAATGTACCATGCATCTAATAGCTGTTAACATACTTACACAAATAGTGATCTTGGTAGAGAAGATTACCCACTCATGATAGTCTACTTAAAGAAATTACAAACTTAGAAATATAATTAATGTCAACTTATTACTTAGCATATGCCTCAACATTCGCTAATAGGGAAAAACCAAAGTCACTTCTAGATGATATATGGGTAAAATACCTTGTCAAAATCCTTGACAACTTTTGCTTCTGGGGAAGAATTTTCTTCATACTCCATCCATAACTCACCAATTTCCTTTGCTGCAAAAAGATTGGCCAAATGAAAAACAACAAAAGAAAAAAAAAAAAAAAAGAAAGGATGAAAGGAAGAAATAAGTTCAACTCCCAAAGCATGATTGGTTTAAATCATGAAAAACATGAGTAGCAGTCATAACCATGGCCATTCATTTTTTTGCGCTCCCCAAAAAAAAAGCCCTCAATTAATAAGTTTAAAAAAGGAGCAAGGTGTTGGGCAAATGAATATTGCAAGGTGGATATACAACATTGGGAAGCATGCAAAGATACCTCCTTCAATTGTTTGATCCACTAAGACAAAAAAAAAAAAATGCAAGGATTATTAGAAGCTAGGATAGGTTGATGTCTTGTCATGCCTATGAGATAAGCTTCATTATCATGAACTTGAAGACTGCTGAGCTTTTTGCATGGCCAGATGGAGTAAGTCTAGAAAAAGATGTAAGTCTAGAAAAAAGAGTGAAGAATAGGAGGATAAATTATCTTTTAAAACCTTAGAAAAGAAAGCAAAACTCATTGTGCATAAAAAGACAGAAAGATTAAGGCAATTTACAGGCTACTAAGAAGGTTGAGGTTTTCATTAATTTTTCTAGTATGTAAGGGATACTTACTTGTACCGAGGTTTTTAAGTACCAGCCAGTGGCAGGCAATGCCAGCAACATGTATGATGTCAGGCAACAACAACATCTAGCATAAGTGGCATGGCACTTGTTAATTCCTTAAATAAAAAGGGTATTGTCTTTTTTCCTTTGGCATGTGTAATGCACACGCGCAGGGTGGCTGATATCCCTAATGCCACGTACACCTAAATCTTTGCTCTTGATCACCCAAAGCAGATGCGCAGGGTGGTTGATATCCCTAATGCCACGTACACCTAAATCTTTGTTCTTGATCACCCAAAGCAGATGCGCAGGGTGGCTGATATCCCTAATGCCACGTACACCTAAATCTTTGCTCTTGATCACCCAAAGCAAGAGAGGCATTGATACAATTAATATACCTCTTGCTCCAATACTAAAGTCTCAATATTGGTAGTCATCCCGGCTTGGTTTTGTGCCAAAACAATATCAGGATAGGTCAAGACATGCCTAAACAACCATTAATACAAAAAATATGTCCTATGATGCTATGCTATCCTAATTATTGGGATACAACTATCTCAATCCATTCCAAGTTGGTACCAACCAAGATGACCTGGATGTAATGGCCCATGATCTCATTTAAAAAGGATGGCTAAAAGGTATCATTTGGATTCTTTGGTCCTGGATAAGTACCTAGATCTTCTCAGCACACAACTAGTATGGGACTAATAAACACCCATAAAGCTCCTCACATGCTCTCCCCATGCAAATCATGACATCTTCACCAAGCTAAGGGTCTAAATCCAATCGCAAACACCATGATTTGGCCTATGACCAGCCTTAGATCTACTCGAAGACCATTCGTAATGATTCAAACCAAGGTTCGCCGTACCGATACTGGACCCCATACCGGTGAAATTCTGTTTAATATTGGTATACGGTACGGTAATGTCGATATGCTTCGGAATGGCATACCAGTACGAGACTGGTACGGTATGATACGGGCAGTATGGAGTGGTACAGGACAGTACGGCATTCCATGATTCAGACAATGTAAGAAACCTTGCATGTGTATTTAGTCTGACATTAGTTAACTGCTTAAAAGATCTTATGTACTTATACAAAACCATAGAATCCAAATAATGCCTTCTGACTAGCCCTTTTAGGTAAGATCCTAGGTCATTACAGCAAACATCCTAATTCATGAGTGGGTAGAAGTCCACGGGGCGTCTCGCATATTGTTTCTTGTTGGAATGGTATCATATAGGCAAGACATGTCAGGAAGCACCAAGATGTGAATCTTTGGTCTTAAATGATGCAAAGAATGACAGTTTGCCTGGTGTTCAACACTATCACAATTGTTGGATGATTTTTGTCTATCTATTTAGCAAACTTGCATTTCGTTGCTTATCAAGGGAGGACTTTTGAGAATTATTTCCATATAATGCACGTAGCAAGTATTGAATGACAAGAGCCTAAGAATTAATAATGAGAAAAATGGTCAAGCATTTTGGTAGGCATTCCCCTTTCCACAATACCTAACCTTGATTATTAGTTATTCTCAAAGGGTTTCATCAGCATATCTTGACCTTATATTTTCATTAGCTGAATGTCCACCAATTGTATTAACTCACTAGTTTTTAGGAATGGCATGCCTCATAATTTCTTTATTAACTTTGCATAACTTACCATTTGATTCTCCTCTCCTTTGAATGTAGCAAGGTTTAAAGTACCAATGCCAACATCCAAAACCAAGATTTCTCAATATTTTATAGAGTATGGACCAGTATAGTATGCCACCATACCAACATGTACTATTCCTTCAAGTGCAAGTAGAATGAAAATAGGGGTACTACACATGCCGGTATGGTACCTTTATGCAACGCATATCAATACCGGTGCCTTACGAGCTACCAAACTGATACTTCTAGTACCTTATATCCATTGCAAATAGTTTTTGTTTTTGCATTAAAGTTACCAACTCCTACAGAAATATGAACATGATGAAGTTGACATGCTACTTGATCCCTGAAGATAGTAGGGTTGCATGAGGATTAGCACTTCAAAGAGGAAGCCCATTTAAAGGAATGATGAATAAATACGAGTATTTCTTGACCAAGTTCCTTCCAATTTCCTGTATAAAGCAGCTTAAGAAATTAAGAAAAAAGCCATTTTTGAGATGGCATGCCCATTCTAGGATGCATGCTTTGGTTCAATAAGGTGATGAAGAACTTTTAAAGCATTCTATGTAGTTCTTCCAAGATTTATTAAATAGAGGTTAATCAACATTATGATGTTAGTCTTTCCACCAAATATTAATTTGTCCAACTATGGTCTTTTGACATGCATGGCAACCAAATTCTAACCACTATTATGAGAGTACAGTAATGCATGAATATTTTCTGCCTAGAGGAAAACTGTCATGGTAGTTGCTCCACTTGCTAAATGTTTGCCTATTGCAAGGAATCAATTTAGTTAACCTTCGAGAACAAGAACTAGAATTTGATTTACACCATTTCTGGAGTTGCTTCTGCTTTAGAAAAAGCAAGAAGCCAAAAGCTAGGTTTTCTCACTTCTCCTAAAAGCACTTTTTTATGGACTTTTCTTCTTGAAGAAGCCCTTTTTATATAATGTCACCAAGCATTTACTTTTGTTGGGAAGTGCTTTTTTCTTTAAAAGTGGCAACAGCACTTTTTCCTAAGCAATTACAAGCACATGCATAGAGCGGCAAAAGGGTGCTAAAATTCTATTCCTAAAGTCCATGTTGATAAAATTCTATTTTTCAAGTCAAGCTGGTTGTAGGAGTGGCAAACGGGTCGGGTCGGTTTATAAATGAAACGGGTCATAAACGGGACGAATCAGAAAATGATCAATCCAAATCTGATTTATTTATTAAATGGGTCAAAAATTCAAATCTGAACCCAACCTGTTTATTAAATAGGTAATCCGATCCGATCCATTTAACCCGTTTATTAAATAGGTTAAATTAGGTTAAACAGGTTAAACAAATTAAACAGGTTAAACGAGTCGAGTTAAATGGGTCAGAAACAGGTTAAACAAAGTTTAAACAGGTTAAACGGGTTTTAAATGGATTAAATAGGTCAAACAGGTCAGGTTAAATGGATAAAAAATTGGTTAAACAGGTTAAATAGGTTAAATGACTCAATACAACCTGAATATTAAACGGGTTAAACGGATCAGATATCTAAAACCTATGTCTGATCCAATTATTAAACGGGTTAAATGGGTCGATCTGTTTATGACTCGAATCCGTTTAGCCTAAACCCAAACTTGTTTATGACGGGTCAAACACGGGTCGGGTTGGCGGGTCAGGTCATATTTTGCCAGCCCTAGCTGGTTGCTAACAACTTTTCATTTTGTTGTTTCTGGTACTATATATAGTTTTCTTAGTAACCAAGCATTTTATTGCACTAGTCTTGTTTGCCATGGTTGTGAGATGATGATCTTTTGGATAAGTGAATCTTATCAGTTTTGTTAGATGAGAAGGAAGTTTAAAGGTAAAGCATTTATCTAATTGTACATCTTTAACTGCACTGCAACCATTATAGACTCCAAGCTAGTTGGCTAGATCAATTAGAACAGTTTTTACACAAAGGGAAAGATAGAAAAATCTCTAAAATGCTGTCCTCTTACAGGCTATTGAAATTCAGAAGGATCATTGAAAGTAAACAAATAAATATGGTATTGGGTATTATTATTCATCTCAAAGTGAGGTTAAGCCATGCCAAGTAAGCCTGATGGGCTGAGCTAATGCTTGCACAGGTGATGGCATTTATCTTGGAAAAACTATTGCAAAATAATTTTAAATAACTAAAACTTACTAGAACACATATATGCATAATATCCACCCAAGAAATAAAATCTCTGCAAATTACAAAAAAGATGCTTGAGAAAACATCTAATAGTTACATCCATTTACCTCTAGACCCTCCACCAAGTACTCTGCACATATGTTCCAATGCTTCTTTTTCTCTCCGACTCTTTTCCAACTTTGGCACACCATCAGAAGGAGCAATATCACCAACAATGGCTAATAAAACAATTTTCCATAAAAAATTAAAATAGAGTATAGAATGGCCTTGAGTTTTAGAATTGCTAGATTCAAGTTTATAATAGACATTCAGTAGATAATATATATTTTGCACTTCATTTATTTTACCAATTAAAGATACATATCATTAACTTTGAAGAAGATATAAGCAAATAAACAACAATCAAGGGCACAATCGATTAATGTTGAAAATATTAAATTTGCTTCAAGGAAATTTTAAATAGAGAATCGAATAGCTTTTAACTTTCAGAAATAGCAGATTCAACAAACTATAATTATCAATAAATAGATATTATATATTCTTAACTTCATTTATTTTACCAACTAAAGACAGAGCATTAACTTAAAGAGCGTATAAGTAAATAAACAACAATCAAGGATACATTAAATCAGTTTTGAAAAATTAGATTATAACTGGCTCTTAGGATTTGATGGATGGATGTGAAAATCGCTTCTCTTTTGTTTTGTTAATTTTCTTTATATTTATTTGTTCAATCCAATTAATAAAATCAACCCCTTTAACTTGTACTTTATGCTTAAATTTTTTCATATTATCTGAGATTAAAGGGAAAAAAGCACACTTGAAAATAAGGAACATAGACTATAATTGGAATTTAGTGATACCTCCAAATGTTCTCATAGTGCTTTGATCATGCTCTTGTCTCAATGTGTAGGAAGAAACAAATTCCTACTTCTTGAATCTCTGATGCAAAAGTTCAAGTGTTCAAACACATAATTGATCATAACATTAACCACAATTCCTGGCGTGTTGAGCTGCTGGATATGATTTATAGCCCTATACAGTATACTCTCATGAAAACAGGGAAAGATCTTGATCCCTCTTTATTTTAGATGAACTTTAGAGAGTGACTCCTTGGATGCATGATCTTAGATTTTGCAACCAATAAAGCAAGCCTCTGACCTGCCAATTGGTCATTGACATTTTGGAGGTCAGCCCTTCACTTGCCCCCAACTTGACTTTGCCATGAAGCATCACTAGATTAGAGATAGTTGAGACCAAGTCGAGAGCTGGTCATAATAGTCTTTAAATTTGTTCATCCACACGGTGATCCTAAACTACATGACTGGAAAATGCTTTTTCTCATGTTGTATTAAGCCTTACAATGTATAAAGCAGGAGACAAGTGATGGGCATTCTCATATACCGTGATTACTTTTAGAACCACCCCTTTGAAGCTGTAAGACATCCAATATATAAATAGTGAGCTTAAAGTCATAGTATAATAGTTTAGGAAAAACATTTTGTCATTTTCTCCATCCTCATTATCTTTATTTTTCTCTTTAAGTGATTAGCGCTACATCAATCTTTGATCTTCTAACTAGATTATATTAGCAAGCAACAAAGTCGAGTGGATCATTGCACGGTCAAATCACACACACATAATCCCTGGTTGGGTCTGCAACGCCTAACATATTGTTTGGATTGGGGGTACATGGGGGTTCATAAGAGGAATGGAGGGGAGGGTAAAGAATAAACCCTTGTTTGATAAAATTTTTTGAGAGATAAAGGAGGGTAGAGAATGGTCCTCTTAACCCCTCCGTACCCCTCAGTTATTCAATTTTCTGTACCCCCGATTCAGGGTATAACAGAGGGGAAGGTTTATGCTCAATTTTTATTTTTCCAACTTATCCTTAATAAAATTTTAAAATTACAACTAGACCATTATATATCTATCTTTCCAACCGCCTCTTTGCTCTTCGCACAACTCAGAAATCCTATATCCATCCCTTCGCCTGCAGATCGCTTCTCATGCAAATCTGGATATCACGATCTTTGGAAGGCGGATTCCAGTGATAGAAATTCACGATCTTTGTCAAAATATCACAAACATTAAATAGTACATCTACTAATAAAAAAAGACATATTTGTCGATATATATATATAAATTCTTCTACCTCTCCCTTAACCCCTCTATCCAAACAAGGATAAGGTATGTATCCTTCTTTACCCTTCCTCTCCTTTTCCAAACAAGAGTTCATTAATTCCCTTACCCTCCCCTCCCTTCCCCTCCTCTCCCCTCCCCTAATGAACTCTCGTATACCCCAATCCAAACAAAGCTTAACCTTCCTATCCATTTTGTTTTACAACAATGAAGACATAAAGATTGATGTTTCACAAGCAAAAATCGTAGTAATAAGACTATATTCATTGAAGTGCAAAGGATATTAGGAAACAAATAGAAGTTTATTTCGCATTATTAAAAAACTCTCTGCAACAAACAGCATTAGTCCCGTAAAAATTAAACTTTGTCTCTATATTAGGTTTAAGAAATAAAAAAAACAAGAATTACAGGAAAATTTACGCAAAACTAAGGATCTAGAACCCCACCTTCAGCAATGTCATGCACGATTGCCATCTTAACACACCTAAACCAGAAAAGAACACCGTGACTCGCAATAACAATCCATAAAAACATCAACAACTTCAAGATTTGTGAAGAGGGGTAGCGGGAGCTCCGATCATAAGCCCTAACCTGTCCTGATCTACGCCTGGGATGTCACCGGCGATGAGAGCCATGACACCCATCCGGTACATGTGGTCTGCCACCGACTCCGGGTCCCGTATCCCGCGGCGCACCCACCCCGTTCTCTTCGTTGTCTAGAAACCAAGAGCGCCTCCATTGGATAGGTCAAGAAAACAACGAGCGAGCGAGAGAGAGAGAGAGAGAGAAACCTTGAGGCGGTGGCAGAGCTGAAGGAAGTCGATGGCGGAGGAGGCGGAGACGGAGGATGCACCGGCGGCGGCGTCGGGGGAGGAGGTCGCAGCCGTGGCGGCGGAGGCGGAATCCACCTTGGAGGAAGGTGGAGGACCCGAGGGGTCGGGGGAAGCCATCCGGACCGTACGAGTGACGAACCGACGGACGGGATTGAATCGGGCGGCGCGGGAGGAGAGAAGGGGATGAAGGAGGGAGGTTTTGCTGCAAAGAGCTTGGCTCCCACTCGTCATCTCCCTTGCAGTTTCGTCTAAGCCTATACTAAAAGGCTGCTGCTCGCGCTCGGGACGGTCCGTATATCTCGCGATTTATTAATTCCGGAGCGAGATCCCTAGAATATCCTGCTGGGAGCGGAACGAGTGCGCCTCTGGACGCCCGCATCTCCAAATAATGGACCGGAATAACGAGTGCTGCTTGGATCGCGTTTGCATCTTTCGCGAAGGATTCACCTTCCTTCACGCGAATCCACCGTTGGATCACCCACCACACCGATCAATGCGCTGCAAATTCTGTGATCCACTACCTGCACAAATCTCAAAGCTCCCAGTGGTTCATTCAGTGGTGGATTCGTACAAAGAATGGCAAATCCTCCCAGCCTGACCCATGCTATTTCATGTATCGAGTTTTTTTTAGCAAGAACTAGCCTCCATGATCATTGTAAGTAATTAAACTTTAGAAGTCGCTATCATATGGTTATAAGAAAAAATGGCAACAATGACTACTATGATCGTCAATATCTGACCTAACGATGATGTTGTTAAAATCCAATTTGACATGGATTGATTGGATTATTATGTTTGCATTGGAAGATCTACAAGGAATGAAGAATCTGACTTGCAAGCAAAAGAAAAAAAAATACCAAAAGTTATCGGATTTGATCCAATGAGAGAATCTCTGATGGTTAAATCAAGTTAAGTTTTAATGAAATAGAAGAGATCTAAGAGGAAGGTGATGGAGAGTAAAATTAAGTGAGAGAAAGCATATTAGAAGTCTTTTGATTGTGGTACATATAAAAATGAGGGTGTAGAATGGTTATATGGAAAGATTAGACATGCCATAACCGTTGAGATGCTGTAACTATCCCACGATATATTTCATAAATATGGGATCATAACCATCTCCCTTAATGGTCCTTAATTGCTATTAATGTGCTTTAGTTCAGGGATACGTGGTGTTTTATTATTGGCTGGTTGGCTGGATATGTGGTGCTCCACTATTGGTATGCTTGACATGTGCTTCTCTAAGCCGAGCCACGTCATTTGCTATGGACTATTATTTAAGAACGCATGTTCTATACAAATCATGCAATGAAAGGTTTTCGAAGATATTATAATTGTTGACAATAATTTGCAATAATCATTATGTTAAATCTTGAGGCTTTGTTTGTTTGCCTAAAGAATGAAAAATAAAAAGTAAATTATGATGTCCATTATCAAATGCTTGGGCAGGCAAATAATTTCTGCTATTGTCATAATGGCAAACTGGGCATTGCCAAGGCGAAATTCCTTGCACACCTTCATTAGCAAGAAGAACAACATCCATTGGCCACAACTACCATTAGGATTCATGCATTCAATTCAAGCTGATGTGCCTCTGCTCTTATACATCCTACTGGAGGTCAAAATTTTACCAGATCATTGTGCTTGAAAGTGAAGCCAGAATTAACTCTAATATATAACTATATATTCTGTCAGCAAACTTTATATTGCCCTCTTCATGAATTTTTTGTTATGTGGCTATTGAGTTCCAATTATCAGCCAGTGCTGCCAAAAGGCAAACGAAATCTAGACAAACATACCTCAAATCAAAGATCAAACTATGACACAAGTTTAGATACAATTTGAAACCATGTAGCATGGGTGTTGGATAATTTATTAATGGTGATTAGCTTCAAGGTGCTGGACAGCTTGCTAGTGAAGTATATTGATGGTTGTACCAACGGTCTAAAATAAGATCTTGGGTTAATCAATGTTGGTGGACTTCAAGGGAACCCCTCCTTGCATGGGCCAAGGCTCAGCAGGCCCTCACCCCAGGTTACATAAATTCACCATAAAAGCTTGGTTCATTAGATGGGAATCAACTCAATATGCTATATTAAGTGAATTTTATATGAACAAAATCTAACTTGTGCAACTAGGATCAACATGCTAAAAATTATAGATCCTACAAGAAGAGTTAATTTTTTTATTTTTATTTTTTTTTTATAGCAGAACTAGATACGCGCCAATTGCTTACATAAGCAATATGGTGATGGAGAAACGACCAAGTTTGCAGCTTCTGTGGGATCATGCACAATACCTTCAGCTCAAAGTTTCCCATCATGAGGGAAGCAAGGCAAAGCATATAGAAGCTCCAGATATAAACAATGCATTGGAGCCAAAAAAGAGGCTTCCGTTGCCCTGTTGATGCTAAAATGACCAATGCCTCAGAAGTAACAGTCAGAACAAGAAAGCATTCTTCCAAGCTTGGAAAGCTGAAATGGTATCTTGATACAATTCTTGCTGAAAAATTTGGATTGGAAAAGAAATTTGAATTATTGCATGCATGTTAATAGCACTAGTGTGCTTTATATACAGGTAAGCCCTTTGACTTTAGGGATCCAATATGATAGAATACAATAATAAAATCTCATGTTTTTAAGAAAGATACTAGGGACTTGATGTAGTATAATACAATAACAAAAATTCATTTGGTACACATACTAAATATAAATATGACAATTGGATCTCATGATCATTGGAGGCTGATACGTCAAGTTCGACATGCAATATATAGCAGCTACGATATCCAAATTCTATAATAGGATGATTCTACAATACATATAGTGGTCGTGATATCAAGATATCAAGATTTTATAATAAGTGAGATTTTGACAACTTTAATACTTCCCTTCAAGTTGGTGTAACACCCAACTTACCTAATAGATAAAAAAATTGATCACGACCCAAAGCGTTGGTAAAAATATTAACATCTTAGTTGTCACTTCGAAGAATTTGGTCTAAATTGTGCCTGCTTGTAATTTTTCTCAAATAACATGACCATCTATTTTGATATGTTTTGTCAACTCATAGAAAATAAGGTTGGCAGTAATATAAAGTGCAGTTTAATTATCACAATAAAAGGGATATAGGTTGACGATGGTGGATCGCTAAATCAGATAATAGAGTTTTGAGCCAGATCAATTCACAAGTAGTAGAGGCCATTAATTGATATTTAGCCTCAACAATAGAGCAAGAGATGGTATGTTACATTTTTGTATGCCATGATATAGGTTTATCATCAAGAAAACTACAATAATCTGTGACAAAATGGTGAGTAATGGACCAACTTATCCAATCAGCATCACAATAGGCACTGAGGTGAAAATCGTTTGGGCCAAGCATGAGGATACCAAAATCAGGGCAAGATTTGAGATATCGTAAGACTCGAAAAGCATCATCCATATGGAGTTGGCGTGGTGCCTACACAAACTAATTAAGAAAATTGGCAGCAAATATAATATCTGGACATGTGATTGCGAGATAAATCAAGGATCTATCTGTATGGTTCAGGATCATGCAAAAGTTCTCCAACATCATGTGATAATTTTATATTTTGCTCCATTAGAGTGTGTGCCAGTTTAGCGACTAGAATAGTTGCATCTTCAAGAATATCTAAAATGTACTTCTATTGAGAGAGAAAAATATCTTTATTGGATTGTACAACTTCAAAATCCAAGAAATATTTAAGTGTACCAAGATCTTTGATTCGAAATTGATCTTAGAGGTAGGATTTAGTGGAACCAATGGAAGAAGGATAACTACCAGTAATGAGTATATCATCAACATAAACAAGCAGCATGGTGATACTGTACTTAGATTTAAGAGTAAAGAGTGAATAATCAGCAACTGATTGAGTGAAACCAGCCCGGAATAATGCTGTAGAGAATTTAGAAAATCAATTATGGGAGTCTTATTTAAGAACATATAAGGATTTGTTGAGTCTCCAAACTAATTATTGTTCTATCTCTCCCTTTCGAGAAAAATCTGGTAGCAATTGCATATAAACTTTCTCATTCAAATTATCATGGAGGAAGGCATTATTGACACCAAGTTAATATAAAGGTGAATGTTAGGCAGCTGCAATGGCAATAAGATAATAAATTATGACCAATTTAGTGATAGAAGTGAATGTTTCATGATAATCTAAGCCTTCAACTTGTGTATATCTTTTAGCAACAAGTAATACTACTATCAGATTTGTAATTGATTTTGTATATCAATTTGCTTCCAATGGCATGTTTGCTTGGTGGAAGTGGCATTATAGACCAAGTGTGATTCAGCTCTAAGGCCTTAATTTCATCGGCCGTAGCATCACGCTAGTGAGCATATTTCATTACTGAGGAGAATGACTTGGGTTCTTGAGAAGAGGAAATAGAAGCTAGAAATGCACAGTGAGAGCTAGAGAATTTATCAAAGGAAAGATAATTTTGGAGTGGATATTTGGTACTTGTCACATGGTTGGTTTGATCTAGATAAAAAAAGGATGAAATTTGAGAGTACTGAAAATCTTGAAGCCACTGAGGAGGATGTCAGATTCTTGTAGAGCATTTTAGAGCTGGATCAAAAAATATTGTTTCAGAAGAATCCTAACTAGGACCAGAAGAAGGCTGAGTAGGTGAAGATAGAAGATCACTTGAAGTAGTAGAGAGAATAGGTTCATTGCCGGTATCAATAATGTGAGGAAGAATTGGAGATTGGAAAGAAAGTAAAACATGCGGTGTGTTGGTAAACGAAAAAATTGATTCATGAAAAATGACATCACTACTAGTGAATATTTTTTTCTCAAGAAGGTCATATACAATGTTGCCGTGGATCTTCATTGGGTGCTGAAATGGTTGGAGCTGGTGGCAAGATCTGTAGAAAAAGTCTCGATCAGAGGTGGCTTCGATGGAGACTCTCCGACTCTTAAGTTAGAAATCCAGCCAATATGTGGAAAAGATGAGTATTCAAGAGAGAGAAAAGTTGTGTACCTCTAGGTCTCCTATTTACCTCTTTTTATAAGGGAGGCTGGAACCGTAGGAGAGCATGGATTGTTGAAGATTTTCTGCCCTCTAATTGAGTATCTTTGGAATCCATGCATGGCTTTTAGGCTTTTCTGAGTTTAGTGAATAGTCACCTCATGGCACATGAGGGCTCCATCTATTAATGGCCTAAGTTGACAACTAAAGACCTAAGGGTGGTATGGCTTTTGCTCTACTCCTGGCCACCCATTTATTTCAACAGGATGATGTGACGGATCCATATAGAGTTTCTTTGGGGTCATCATGGCAAGCCATTGGATGCATTAATTGAACCAAAAGGAGAGCGGATTCTAATGGCTGGCCATGTTCTAGCGACCAACAAAGTCAACGTGGATATTTGAAATTAATAAAGATAATTATAATATTTTTATTATTAATAAAAAATATTTTTATTAACAAAGACATTACTGCCTAATCTAATGTTTTTTTTTTTTTTTTTCATGAAGAAAAAGAACAGCCAGTTGCAATTAGATATAGAGTTATGATACAACCAAAGGATCACTGGAGAGAAGATTTAAGTAGTGCATGAAGAAAACCCACATGCATCCAAGGATAGCATGATATCAAAAGGGAGATTACAATCTTATAACCCAGCAGACATATTAGGCAAATACTGAGAACTGTTATCTAATGTCTTTATCAGCAATAGTTTCACCAATACAAAAACCAAAAGCACTTAGAAATTAAATATTTTTCGGTCATCTTTGAAGAAATTAATATCATCTAGCCTCTAGGTGGTATCTGAATAAGATCATTTGAATTGCCGGAGCCATTGAATAGCAGGATTTGCTTAGAAAATATATATTTATCGCAATGTTCTTCTTTTAATACTAGTTAAGTTGGTGCAAATTTTCATTATGCCACCAAAATCCTCGAATGATTTAAAGTTCACCTATGATAATTTATTAATTAGCCAAATTTTTTGGACCAACAATTTTACGAGCAGTCATACTGGCACAGATGTACATGAGCAAGGCAGAGCCAAGGCAAGAAAAAATGAAAACCAAAAAGGAGCCAAAGATGACTTTTACATGAATATGTAAGACACAACTGTAAGATTTTAGTAGAGTTCAACACTTTTGGGTGATCGCTGCAAGTCCATGTAGCCTAAACCTTAAGAGCTTAAAAGCTTGAAAAAGAACTGTGGAAAGAGGCCTTGCTGTAGGAGGATGTACTCTCCAAGAAGCAGAACTTGACCCCTAAAAACAGAGTCCCAAAAACAAAAGACGTTGTTTTCATGAAAGAAACTTTTGCACACTACCAAAAAAAAAAAAAAAATCTTGTACAAAATAAATCACAACTTAAAAAAAAAAAAAAAAAAACTATCAACTTAAAATATTAAAACAAAATATTCTTTTATTAACAAATAAAAATATTTTCAATCTCTCAACAAATCCCAACTTACATTTTATCCAATGTAAGCTAAACTTATTGACCACCAATCCCTAGCACCAACAATACTATGCAATCTAAAATCAATTGAGAAAAAATGGGTGCTGCTGTCAAACCCTACGAACCGCCATCTGTACGATTGAAAAAATTATTGCTATCAATCCTCGTTCTTGGGTCTATCTGCAGATCTTCATGGATTCCTCCATTCTTCATGGATTCCTCCAAAAGCATCCGCCAAATTATCAGGGAGATCACGCAGAATATTGGCTACGGACATCATGTTTTGAGCTTCGAATTGGGGTACCAACTTCTTGACTTCTATCTCCAACAGCGCAAAGTATTTAATCATTTTTTCCGGGTCTCGTCCTACTCCGTGTGCCGCTTCTTCGAGTGTTGTCGGCTCCTGCTCCTGCTCCTGTGATGTCTGCTTCCGTTTCCGTTCGCTTGATGATGTCAGCGTCAGCATCTTGCCGTTTCTCTTTGGCTGCTCACTGTTCATTTCTGCAGAACTACAGAACTAGAACTAGTCATACATCCACAGAGGTGGTGTAAACCCTCAGCCGGCAACGCTCGTGGCCGGAAAGGAAGACTACAGCGGCGACCAAGAACTCCGGTCCGGTGACCGGCAGCGGCAAAAGGTGGCGAAGAAAATCAGAAAAACCACCATAGAAAAGCAGGGAAAATTTCAGCCAAGAAAATCCGGTGATAGCCGGCCGGAATAAAACATCTAAGGGCTAATAACAATGGAAAGAAAGGTTATCTAGAGTTTTTAAGGGACTTTTACCTTACTTCCGGCGAAGTTTATCCGGCGAGAGCAATGAATCCAATCCGCGGCTTCCAGAGAACAGTAGGGAAGAAGAAAGATCAAGATGGGGGATTGATCGCAAAGGAGTGTTGAGACCTTAAATAGCTGTCGATCGAAGGAATTTGAGATCAAAACAAATTCGATTACCAATTGGATTAGGATCCAGTTAGCCGAAGAAATAGCGGAGGACGAGAACTCTTTCGGGAGCTCCTTCTTCGACCGTGATTTCCAGCACGTGAATCGCACGTGCTGGCTTTATTATTATTATTATTATTATTATTATTATTATTATTATTATTATTATTATTATTATTATTATTATTATTATTATTATTATTATTATTATTATTATTATTATTATTATTATTATTTGGGCTGGATTTTGGATATTACAGGTAATTTCTAAAATATGCCACCAATAATAGATTTAATTTTCATTTAGTTTGATGGCATATTATATTGCCATAAATCATAAATCAGTAGCATATGAGACTAGATCATTTAAATTCTCACACCCAATAAATCATGCAATCGTTATTCAATTTTATTATATTCTCCTTTTGTTTGTCCTTACAATAAATATTTTATTAGAAAATCCCATAAGCTATCATTGGATTCTATTGATTTTCAGTTATCTAAATATATTTTTGATACATTTATATGTTTGGATATCACCTAAAATATCATTTTTTTTATTTTTCATTATTTTATCATCTTTGTTGGGATAGTTGTTTTTCTTTGCTTTTCTCAATAAAAAATAAATCTCAAGTATTTTTCACTTTCACTCATTTAAAATTTTTTGAAAATTTTATTTAGTACTAAGATAAAATATTTAAAAACTGATGAGTTTGTGATATATCAGTGCATTATTTTAAATAGTTTTTCTAAGCCTCCTAATATGTTATCATATATTTTATGTCCAAACATGTCACAAAATAATAATGCAGTTGAACAGAAACATCATCATATGTGAAATGTTAAGAACCATGTCCTACATACTGACATGCCTTTCAATTTTGGTGGAAGCAGTCGATGCAATTGTATTTGTTATAAACCATATTATAAGAACTAATATTAATGACTAATCATGATGAATCAAGAAAGTCTTCCATCAAGCACCTGACTACTCTATTTTCAAGTATTTGGCTGCCTATGTTTTCCTCATTGCTCTCAATGCTCCAAATAAACTCTCTTCTTTGGCTTCACATATTATATTCATAAACTATAATTTAAATAAAAAAGAGTTATATTATTATAGTCGGTCAATTCCAATGATGCTAAAAGTGTAATATGAAAGATTTAGTTATGATATAAAATTATTGAACAATTTTTAATCGAACAAGATGAGGATATGTATTATGCAATCTATATACTTGACTAATTCAATGTTTTATTGCGTTGCTTGATTGATACTAGTAATTAGCAGATGACTCTTTCTAATTTAGTTAAAATTAAAATGAAATATTTTTAATTTTATATGATGCCTTTTGTAGCTAGTTCATGTAAACAAAAAATTATAATAAGATTAAATAAGAAGAAATTATTAGGAATAGAGAAATTTCAGAAGGTAATTATAAAGGTAGGATATGGATTTGAATCATAAAATATAAAAAAAGTATAGTGAAACCCCTTTAACTTTTTGCGATTTATGCTTACATCCTAAAATTTCTAATTTTTTCAATTAGATCTAAAATTTAAGATTTAGTTGCAATGCACCTTAGCCATCTTTTTCTATTTGGATCAGTGAATATGTGATTATTATATGATATAACATATATCATTCTATAAATACCCTTCCCTTCTAGATTAGGGAGAGGGGTTAGTGTTTTCAGTATCGCATGACTCTCCATTCCTTTTTCTTTCTTTCCATTGGTTGGGTTCTTCCCGACCTAGTTGGGTGTGGTGTAGACAGAGAGAGGAGGAGAGAGTGCAAGGTGAGGATCTATAATCACTGGAAGTGCAACAAGAAGGAAATAAAAAAGTGAATCCATAGTTTGTTATATCTCTGGTTGAAATCAAGTCCCTTGTGCCAGCAGGTTGTTGTGCTATACATTCAAGTTGTAGTTGATCTTCTGAATGTTCCATTCATTAGCCACTACCTATTTTCACATCCTCTGTCCCATGCTAGTAGATGGACCTCTCTATCTTTGAAGAGTCTTGGCACATACTTTGTTTCTTGCTTCACATGGCAGCAAAAGACCTTTTCAATCTTAGAAGAGATTTAGACTTCTTTAATTTTTTTAGTCCCAAAGATCTTTGAAGTGGTCCATCATTCAAGGATAAATCATTTGATGTACATTCTTCCACTTTCTCTCTTAGTAAGAACAAGTAGCAAATTGGCCTCCCATTGTAGTAAAAAAAAATGGTGATGGAAAACAAATAGAAATTGGTCTTCACTTGTTGTTTTGATAAACTTATAGGGAAAAAAAAGGATCCTCCTGTCGCCGGCCTTCTCAACTCCCATCTCTCTTTATTCCTTGTTCCTGCTCTTTTTTTTTCCTTCTCTCTTCATTTTCTCTCTCTAATACTTTATTTTGTTTCCTCTCAGGAAGACAATTGGATATTATTTTAATTTAAGGAGAAGGGTGAGATTCTTTCATTCTTTTTTTTCATTTCTTTAAGAATAAAAAGAAAAAGAAGAAAATCTTTTGAGAAATTCTATCTAATCCCAACCGACAAGAAGAGGTTGAGAGGTCTTCAATGAGTATGGAGGGATAATAAATATTAAGGGCATCACCATCCTCGCCATGAAGGTCGTCACCAAGACCACATCTTCAAGCATAAGATGACATTGCAGAGCTTGTTCACAAGAGGAAGGCCACCATCCTCATTGACTGCTTTTCCAACTCAGTTAATAGAAGTCTTATTTAAAACCCAAAACTTCATGATCTCGTTATGAAGCTTGTTCATTAAATTCCAGAAAGTTGGATATATGACTGGAGGAATGTAGGAGGATGTGAGAGGGACTAATAAAGTGCTTGGCTGACTAATTTTTTCTAAATTTTATTTTGTTCCACCAATAATCTTAGGGGTAAACTTGTTATTTCACTCATCTATTAACAATGTTAAAGTTCGATTGGATATCTGGGGTATATTGCAACTAAATCTTAAGTCTTAAGATTTAATTGAAAAATTAAAAATTTTAAGATATAAATATAAATCATAAAAAATTGAAGAAATGTTACTGTAAGTTTTTTCCAAATAGAAAAGAAACACTGTCCAGTTGCAGCACACTATGAAACAAAATTGTATTACTAGTCAGTTTGTCTCAAACCAATTTGCACATTTGTGAGTGAAGGACGAATTTACCTAAAATTAGCATACTCATGATAACACAGTGATCTTCAAGATGCATGCAGTACATCTCTGTCCAAGCACCAGCTTCTAAATTGATCATAATCTATACATCCCTGTGACACCCATGGACTATCTGATGGTTAACTAGTATAAATATTTTCAGCTTCTTTTTGTCAAGGCTTGACAAATTTTCTATATTGTGGAAAAATGATATGCAAGAAGGAAAACTCCAAAGCCCCTTACTTCGATCATGAGTTTTGGTTATTCTGGATGCCATACAATATACGATTTGAATGTGAAGTACTAGATACAAAAAGCCATCATGCATCTGGAATTCTACATATATCTGTCTTGGTGAAAACAAGATATTATTAAGAACTTGACTGAGGTTTTATTGTTTTTACCTTTTTATCATAGATCTCTTTCGGAGCTAGATAAATTTGTCCTCGTTAGGTTCTTTACAAATTTAAAAGTCCGAAGACAAGACACACTCTGCTGTAAGAAAAACGTTTCAATTTCAACTCAATAAAATGATATTACTACCAAATCTAATGTCTTCTTCTTCTTTTTTTTTTTTTTTCGGAAGAAAAGGAACAATATGTATTACAGGCAGTTGCAATTAGATACAGAGTTATGATACAACCCAAGGATCAGTGGAGAAGGTTTGAGTAGTGCATGAAGGAAAACCTACATACATCCAAGGATAGCATGATATCAAAAGGTAGAGTACAGTCCTATAACCCAGCAGACATATTAGGCAAATACTGAGAACTGCCAAATCTAATATCTTTACCAGCAACAGTTTCACCATAACAAAAGCCAAAAGCACTCAGAAATTAAATATTTTTCGGTCATCTTCGAAGCAATTATTGTCATCTTGCCTCTAGGTGGTATCTGACTAAGATCATTTGTATTGCTGGAACAATTAAATGATAGGATTTGCTTCGGAAGCATATGTTTATGGCAATGTTCTTCTTTAAATACTAGTTAAGTTGGCGCAAACTTTCCTTATGCCACCAAAGTCCTGGAATGATTTAAAGTTCACGTATGATAATTTATTAATTAGCCAACTATCCTAGACCAACAGTTTCACAAGTAGTCATGCTGACACAGACGTATATGAGTAAGGTTTAGCCAAGGCAAGAAAAAATGAAAAGCAAAAAGAAGCCATAGATGACTTTTACATCAATATGTGAGACCCACTTGTAAGATTTTGGTAGAGTTTAACACTTTTGGGTAATCACTGCAAGCCAATGCAGCCTAAACCATAAGAGCTTAAAAGCTTGAAAGAGAACCGTGGAAAGAGGCCTAGATGTAGGAGGGTGCACTCTCCAAGAAGCAGAAGTTGGCCCCTAAAAATAGAGTTCCAGAAACAAAAAATATTGTTTTCATTAAAGAAACTTTGCACATTAACAAAAAAAAAAGAAAAAAAAATCTTGTGCAAAATAAATCACAACTTAAGAAAAAGAAAGAAAGTACAAGCTAATCAACTTACTGCAGAATATTGATGCGTGCAAATCTATGGCTTGTTAGATGTATATCCTATAAGCCAATATAATTGACATATTATAATAAATCTAGGATACAATTTTATACTTTATATGTTGATTTGATCAATAAAAGGATAAGTTTATTTTTTATTCAGGTGCGATATATCCTTGAATCGTCTATGGGATTAACTTTCGATATGTATTCTCAAAGAGTTGATAATTAGAGACACGTATTTAATTTCTAAATACTTTCAGTCATTGAATCATCATGAGGATGGTGATCGATCCGGATAAACCGATGCACAGATTGCTTCTTTTAGGATAAATGAGTTTCTAATCTACAGTATAGAGATACTGGGCGACGAGTGTAGGTAGTTGTTAGAGAATAATTAGTATTGAGCGTGATCATACGAGAGATCATTTGGATTTTTATTTAATCATCAGTGATTATCTCAATGCTGTAGTTATGTGACTAATTCTTTGATCTAAGATGGTATGACTACTCGCAGTGAGACTGCTGGAATTTGACTGATACATAAACATGGGTCTCAATGAGCCCTTACAGTGGATGTTAGCAACAGTTGGTCCATTGTAAGAGTAGGATGCGTATCAAGATTGAAACTATCAACCTTGATAGAAAGGAGTAGTTCTATGAAATTTGAGAGGCTAAGTCCGAGAATCTATGGCCACAGTAGTGTGATTGATGAAAATTTTTTTTTATAGAAATCATAATTGAACTTGAACTGATCGAATCTATTATATGACTGATGTTGAGGTTTGACGATTTATCCATGACTTGCCATCTAGTCAGGACTGACGATAGAAGGACTGAATCATATGTCAATTATACTTTGAGGTTCATTTAGGTTTTACTGAGTTGCATACTATATGGTGTCACCGGTAAATTGTGAGAGCTCACTAGAGTTATTTTGGATCGATAATCCATGATGAGTTAGAGTGAAATTATTTCGACTCATTGAAAAGAGTTTTAATGATACTTTGATAGAGATCATTGTATATCTCACTATCAGATAGAATTGAATCTATGAGGTCACATAGTAAATGGATTAGACTTGAAATTATCAATTAGACTTGTGATGTGTTAATTAGATTTAAAAAAATCTGATTGGGTTCAGGATAACCTTGCTAGTACATGGTTGGATCCAATTTTCTCTTTACATTTAGATTTCTTATTTGAAAAGATAATTCAAACTTGATTATCTATTAATAATCTAAATGAATTAGATTCATTGAGTTTCAATTGTTGGGTGCCTAATTAAGAGTGCGAAGTCCTTAATTTATTCCTTGATAGTTAAGATGAGACACCATCTTGATTTGATCAAGTTGGGTGTGTCCATGCTTTAGAGGATGTGTGAATCCTTATTGGGGCATCCCTTGGGTGCACTTTGGGTTATGTTTATATGGTGCAAGGGCTCCAAGAGTTGGCACCTAAAAGGATTCCTAAAAGAAGTTGAATAACTTAAGTTATTAAGAAACCTAATGCAAGTAGGACTTGTATTATGAGATTAAATTATGTCTATTTAAAGGAACCTTCTCTAAGATCTCTAGACATCCAAACCAGCAAGCCCCATGCCCCTTTAGAAGCCCCCACCCCCTCTCTTCCTTTCTCCCTCTCTTTTCCTTTTGGCATCCCACACACCCCACATTTAGGCATCCCACATCCACACGCCCATAAGGGCTTTGGCATCTCCTTTTGAGTGCTGGTTCCTAGTGTTTGGTAGCAGCATATACAAAGAAAGAAAGATAAGAGAAGAAGAGAAGAAGAAGATCAAAAAAAGATCAAAGAGTTGATCATGATCTAGGCTTCGTTTAGATTCGCAGGCTGAATTTTCTTAGAGAAGAAAACTCAATCTTAAGAGGGCTGTTCTAGACTAATCCCTAGTGGATACTCGTAGAGGACAGATACTTGTGCAGCTAAGAGAGAATATCTTCTTTTCTAGATCCAGATTTAGAGCAAGTAATTACGAAATAGGTATGTGATTTGATCACAAGTTAAATTTCAGCATATGTACAATTTTAGTATATG
The DNA here is from genome assembly GCF_000442705.2 of Elaeis guineensis. NCBI lineage: Eukaryota > Viridiplantae > Streptophyta > Magnoliopsida > Arecales > Arecaceae > Elaeis > Elaeis guineensis. Next base: position 94,937,070 of record NC_025993.2, on the reverse strand, counting down.
AAGTAGATCCTTATAGTTTATGTTTTTATACATGCATGATATAGATTAAAAATATTTTAATCTACTATTTATTATGATGTTTAAAAAATAAAATTTTGAAATACATATGCATGCCTCTACATATGACTCCAATAGTGGTATCAGAGCCACAGATTTCATATGCATGAAATCATCATACGTATTTTGAAAAGAGTTTCAAAACTTAATTTTCTTTGATACATGAGATGTATAGATGAATACTTTAAATCTAAAATTTAATTTTATATTTGATTTTAGAATATATAGTTGATATGTAAAAGCATGCATAGATCTGAATTTTGATTTAGAATGGTTTCTAGTTCATGTTCACATGATATGTTGATGCACGTATAAATCTGAAATTTTATATGATCTAATTCATGATTCATATATGAGATATATGATTGTATATTTAGATTATAAATATGATTCATAATTAGTATATGAGATATATGATATCATATATTGATCTGAATTTTTATTTAGATCTAAATTTTACATGCATATATAAGATATATATTTGTATGTTAAATCTGAAAATTATTTTCATGATTTAAAACTTACTTTCATACAAAAAATTTAGATCTGAAATTTGATTTTGAAATCTAAAAATTGTGTTTGTGTATGAGAATTTTGGTTATGAAAAAAATCAAAAATTAGGCTATGTAATAGGATAGCATCTAGAGTTTTTGATTTGAATCATATGGATCTAATTCAATTAAGTAATTGATCAAATCAAATTAAATATTGATTGGGGTTAGATCAATTAAGTTACATGATCATATAATTTTTGTTGATCAAATCGATTGAATTCTATATGTAGAATCGATTAACCTAAGAACCTAATTTGGCTCGATAGTTTGAGTCTGATTCACTTGAGTTAATCTTTTGGATCAATTGATCTATTGATATCTAAGATAATTAAGATGTGATTATTTAATCAGTTTCATTCACTTATCTGATTAATTTATTAGTATCTAAGAAAAGCAATGAGCGGACCCTCATCGATCTCCACTAATCTAGCTAATTTGGAAGATTGTCTTCAATTAGGTTGCTTAGCAGTTTGATTTAACCCATGCCAATTAGATCGATCATATGATGACTAATTAGATGAGATCTAAATCTAAATTTTTTCACAAATATTAAGTCCATAGGTCTTCCATCGTTGTAAATGTACAGGCATGCTATTAGTGTTGATTATTCTCGACTGGTCATAGTGGTTCAGTTGTATCGAAAACATGCAACCACTCTATTAGCAAAAAATTGCTTCAACATAAGGATGGGATTGGACCCAATAACTATTAAGCGAGGGACCCAATGACGCCCTTGCATTTACTTGTGAATGGTGGGTCGGGCTTAACTAAGAAGCATGGGCAATAACTGCTAGGTGAGCCCACATGACTTAAAAATCAAGTCACTGCAATATGCTTAGAGAAGCATTTGGACAAACAATTGCCTACGTGTCCATGTGCATATTACCAATAACTGTTAGGTGAGATACATGGTATCGGTGGAACCGCAGCACTTACTAAATTTTTTTTATCATACTAGGATTTTCGTTTTCCACCCGGAGAGTGAAGGGATCCAAAAAATTAGTGAGAGTTATTGTTTGCATCTTAAAGTCTCTAGAAGCAAATATAATATTTAAGTATAAAAATCTAACTTAAATCTCTACTCTCACAGTTAAACAATGTCAGCCTCAAATCCTCTAGCCCGCATCCTTGAAACTAATCGTTTGATCGAAACTAATTACAAGACTGGCTCAAAAACCTCAGGATTGTCCTGCCCTCAGAAAAAATAGGTCATATACTCAACCAGAAATCCATAGTGTTACCAAACTGTCCTATTGCTGAGCAAAGAGCTGCTTTTGAAAAGTGAATGGATGAAGACAGTCGGATTAAGTGCTATGTGCAGACATCAATGTCAAACAAGTTGCAAAGCCAGCATGAGCATATGTCCGTTGCTAGGGCTATGATCACTCACCTACAAGAGTTGTATGGTGAGCAGAGCCATACTGCGTGCTTCAAAATATCCAAAAAACTCTTCAACTTGAAGATGCGTGAAGGGCAGTCAGTTCATAACCACTATATGACAGTGATCAAGGACATTAAGGAGCTTGAGAAGCTTGAGCTTGAAATGCAAAAGAAATTACAGATAGATTTGATCTTTCAATTCCTTATGAGTTCATATAGTTAATTTATTATAAATTTTTAAATGAACAAACTTGCTTGCACTATATCCGAACTGGTCAATATGTTGATCGCTATAGAAGGAACCTTAAAGAGTTCAAGAAGTACTGTTCTTGCTATAGAGCGAACTTTTTTCAAGAGAAAGTCTACTGAGAAGAAGAAGACTAAATCTGCTAAGAAGTAGAAGAAAGAGAGCAAGCCAAAAAAGAAAGTTTCTGAGAAGACCGAAGCAAAGAGAAAGTATTTCTACTGTGACACTGAAGACCACTGGAGGAGAAACTATCCACTATATTTGGAGAGCCTAAAGATCAAAAAAGATGATAAACCTTCAGAAGATATGCTCGTAATTGAATCTAATCTTATGATTTCTTCTACTACTATTTGGGTATTAGACTTTGGTTCGAGTGCTCATATATATATCTCAATGCAAAGTCTAATAAAAAGTAGGAGGTTGAGAGAAGATGACATTATTCAACGGGTTGACAATGGAGCAAAAGTTGCTACAAAAGTCATTGGCACTTATCCTCTTTGATTACCATCTAGTTTTAGATTAGATTTAAAAGATTATTATTTTGTTTCTGTAGCTAGTCGAAATTTGATTTTTATATTTATGCTAGCACAAGAAGATTTTGAAATTATTTTTAATAAAAATTTTTATTTTATTTATTTACAAAATAAATTAGTTGCACGAGATCTTTTAATTGACAGTCTATATCATTTTCATGTTGATGCGAATGTGAATTTAAATAAGAAAATAGTGAGTGCATAGGTCAAAAGAGATCTGGAGATAAAATTAACCAGAAGTACTTATGGTATCATAGATTAGGCCATATTAGAGAAGGCAGGATAAATAAACTAAAAAAGAATGAGATCCTTAGCTCTCTTAACCCAAACCCTTATCCAACTTGTGAATCTTGCCTTCGAGGAAAGATGGTCAAGTTATCCTTTGTAGGATATGGGAAAATGACCACTGAGTTAATTATCCTGGTACACACCGATATATGTGGGCCATTTGATATGCAAATCAGAGGTGGTTACAGTTACTTCATTATCTTTATCGATGATTTGTCTAGGTATGGGTATGTGTATATGATGAAACACAAGTCTGAAGCCTCTGAAAAATTCAAAAAATTTAGGCATGAAGTAGAAAAGTAAATAGGCAAACCCATTAAGGTTCTTCGATCTAATCGAGGAGGTGAATATCTTAGTCAAAAATTTTTAAAATATCTTAAGGACAATGGTATAGTCTCTTAATGGACTTCTTCTAGAATACCTCAGCTCAGTGGGGTATTCGAAAGAAGGAACAGGACCCTATTAGATATGGTCAGATCCATGATGAGCTTCACTAATCTATCCTTATATCTTTGGAGACATATCTTATTAACTGCCATTTACCTGTTGAATAGGATTTCAAAGTCTATTCCTACCATACCATATGAAATATGGTATGATAAAAAGCTGAGTCTAGATTACCTTAAGACTTGAAGATGTCTGGCCTATACCAAGAGACAGATGGCTAATGAACTAGATGATAGATCTGTAATAGCTTATTTTATTGGATATCCAAAAGAATGCATGGGATACTACTTTTACTTTCCTCAAAATTATAATGTGATTATGAGTTGGAATGCTATATTCCTAGAAAAATAATTTATCTAGGATGGTGGCAGTGGAAGGTTAGTTAAGCTCAAAGAGAAGATTTTTGAAGAGCAAAAAGCTATAGATCCTAAGAACCCATTATTCATGAGCTAGTAGTTGATTTTTCTCTACCACCTCGTAGATCTAGCAGGATCTTCTGACCTCCTGAAAGGTATATGGATATACTTGTTGGAGTTTTATGGTTTCATGCACGTATAATTTTTCAAAAATAAATAAGCAGTAAAATTTTAAAAATTTTCAGACTAAATCTAATTTAATCTAAGTATGCATAAGATCAAATCTTTAAATCATAAATAAGATCATCATATGTGAGATAAGATTTAGATATAAAAATCAAATAAAAAAAATAAATATAAAACATATCTTGATATGGATCAATCTTCAATGCGAACTGATAATCATGAATGTCTTCCAAATATCCCTTGTAGCCGTACAAGTATTCGACCTCTACGGATACCCATACGAAACTCTGATCTGATCAAAAGTCTTTTGATCTCACTAGAGTGCTAGCTCCCTTGCAAAGATTGCATCTTGATGGTTGAAAATCTTTTTTTTTCAAGACATTCTTAGAGAACAAGAAGAACATAGGAGGATCATGATCTCTACTCTACAGATCATGAGAATAACCTTTTTTTTCTTTTCTTCTTAAAATCCATGCATTAAATCTCTACAATAGAGATGTAAAAATTTTATCTAACTTTTGGATAAAAAAGTGAGGAGACATGTATGTCCAAATATGGACAACAGGGAGAGACGATGATGTCCTAACAACCAACTTTTGATTGTTGTAAGAAAGAAGAGATCAAGCAACATGCCTCATGCCTTGGACCATGCACGCTGCCTCTTCTCTCTTGGATTTTTCTCCACACATGTCCTCCCTTTTGGACATCCCAACCTGATCTAAATCCACACATTAACCATCCCATATTGCTAGGTATCTATAGGCTTTGGATGAGTTCTATTTTGATTAGGAGATAGAGTCCTAAACAATTAGGACTCTTAGATTTTTGTCATTGCTCCACAACCAGATCTCACGCCCATATTTTACATGAAAACAAGGGATATCTCTTCTTTCTTACACACTAAAAAGAGAAGGAATTTGGTGTCAAAAATCTGGTAGGGTGTGGACTTATTTAGGTGCACAAAACTAGTTCAATGTGGAGTTATTTTGGCACATAGAATCAAGGTATTTCATGATCATGGGACTCTTATTTAAGGTTACTGTTTTAAATCCAATAAAACATCAATTAATCCTAATCATATTAGAATCAGATTAGACCCAAATAGATGGAAAATCAAATCTAATTTGGAGCCCAATCTATTTAGATTTTATATCTCTTAATTATAGGAGGAATCCTAGTCCAATTAAGAATTCATATATCCTAGTCTAATTAAGAATTGAGTCCAATTCAAATCATAATTCAACTGGGACTAATCCTCCGATCCTTTTGGAATTATCCTATAACCCAATTGGGGTTGATTAAATCAAACCCATATTGAGTCAAATAAAATTCAATTAAATCAGACTTGATGCAAGTCCCATTGCTCAGTCAAATTGAGCCAATTAGCAATTCTATTGCTAATTAATCCTCCTATAACTCACTAACTCTTTAGTAAGTTACATAATACAACATTTATATTGGATCAATTATCAATCAAATTGATAATTAAATTCTGTTATGATTTATAATCGTAATTCAACCATCTGATCAGTCAAAAATCTCTTTTTGTGTGTGACTCTATAGATTCTATTCTGTCTGGTAGTGAGATATATTGTGATCTCTATCACAATATCATTGAAATTTTTTTTAATAGATTGAAATAATTTCATCTCAGTCCACCAAGAATCATTGATCATCAAGATGATTCTTATGAGTCTCATAATCCATCAGTGATACCTAGCAGTATGTAGTGGTAATCCAACAGAATAAAAGATGAATCTCTAGGTGCAGTTAATGCATAATATAGTCCCTCTATTCTGAGTCCCAACCAGATGGTAGGTCATAGATGAATCGTCAAACTTCAACATCGGTCATATGATAGATTCAATTAGCTTGAGTCTATATATGATTCTATGAAAACTCTTTTTCATCAATCACATTGCTATGGTCATAGCTTAAAGACTCAGCCTCTTAAATCTTATAGGACTACTTTCTTCTACTAGGGTCGATAGATCCCATCTTGATGTACACCCCACTCCTACAGTGGACCAACTATCGCCAACATCCACTACAAGGGCTCACTGAGACTTATGTTGATATATCAATCAAACTCTAGCAATCTCACTGCGAGCAGTAGTAACATCTCAGGTCAAAGGATCAGTCATACAACTGCAGCATCAAGAAAGTTACTAACTAGTGAGCAGACATCTATGTGACTTCTTGTATTGATCACACTCAGTACTAATTATTCTCTAACAACCACCTGCACTCTCGCTCCAGTGTCTCTATATTGCAGACTCAAGATCTATTTGCTCAAAGAAAACGATCCATGCACTGGTCTATCCAGATCAATCACCATCTCCATGATGATCTTATAATCAGGAGCAATTTAGGAATCAACCATTAATGATACGTTCCAAATTTTCAACTCTTTGAGAAATATGTCATCATCTTATTAATCCCTTGGATGATTCATGGACACATAGTCATGAATGGTAATATAACTGTCCAATAAGTATAAAATCATGTCCTAGAGATATGAAATGTATCAGTCAAGATTAGCTTCTAAGGCATACATCCAACAATCTCTCATTTGTACTAAAGCCAATCTGCTATATACCAAGCCCCATCTTTATAAGACAGGCTTTAATCTTAGGCCAGATAAGTGACTTACCAGTGGGTTATTCACATCACATATAGAATTTGCTCTCTGCATTTCTATGTATTTTTACTTGAGATAGTCACGTGTTCTACTATTCTATGTGCTTGGATATCTGGTGTAACCTACGCTCCTTAGCAAGGGCTATGGTGCCATTATCTTTGCAGTATAGTGTCACGGCATCTAATGGTATGATAATCAATTCTGCAACTAATATTAGAACTAGAATGCATCCTACACATCTACAGTATACTTAGTTTTTATCAATCGATTATTTGGAATCCTTCCAAGATATCGACATAGGAATACACTCCATGATGTAGATATTCTATCATCAACGTCAGATATAAAATCTGAATTAGTGTATTCCTCCCACTCCTAGCTTTGATCCTTCTCCAAATTAAGAACATGTCCTCAGTTCTTCTTAAGAGCTTAAGGATGTTTCCACAGCAATCCAGCACCTACAATCTGGATACAACTGATAACTACTCGTGACATTCACAGTATAATCTATATCGGTTTAAGTACATCATGGCATACGACTATGCCCAAGAGGGTAGCAGATCCCTCTTCAAAATTTTTATGCTGAACCCTTTCAGCATCAACTCTCTGTACTTTATCTGTGAAAACATAAGTATCCAATTGTATCTAACCCTATAAATCTTTAGAACACTCGCTTTATGTCTTTTATAGAGAAATCTATATTCAACTATATTTTAATCGATGTCAGTATTGGACACTCCCACTGATCTTTTTGAAACCCATAATTCTTCTTATCTGATATTCTAACTCCAAGATTATTATAGGCTTTGTGATCTCCTATCATAAGAAGTAAAATCTATAGGCTACTCCTTACAGAAATCTTCAAAAGATCTCTTCTCAGGAAAGCTATTTCACATTCTTTTCTTAGAGTCGATGTCTCATATCGCCTCGTTGTAGGCTTTGTGATCATCTCTATGCTCCCATCTCCTTTAAGAAATAACTTTCTCTATATCCTCAGTTAAGTATACCCAAGTACCTTTTGAGAGGATTGAAGATCCTATTATATATACGAGGTGGAGAAGGAATATATGTTTACTGGCTCATCATGATCAATAGGTTCTTAAGGTCCCAAAACTCGCTGCTCTTCTGAGATACTCTTTTTGAGCTTAACTTTTCTCCCACTGCTTCATCTTGGTTAAACAATTTTCTAAAAAGATAACATGTTGGATCACAATCACAGTGCAATTCTTTTAGTAAGTAGTATCCCAAACTCTTTTAGAATGAGCTTTATAGATCCAGCCTCTAACATATATACCTGCTGTCCTGGACATAGACCGGACATCCTTGAATCTCAAAATAATCAAGATTTAGTTCTCACCATGCCATATCTCATATGATATGGTAGGAACAGGTTTAGAGAGAACCTAATTCCATAGAAATAGAGTATGTAAACATAAATTAGTGAAGTTTATTATGGATCAAATCATATCTCATATAGTCCCTTGTCTCTTCTTATCTCATTGAGCTGAGATTTATTAAGAGGGGTCCAATATGAAATAATACCATTTTATGAGATAATCAAAATTTTTTTTTATTGATATTGTATCTTCGATCCGATCAAAGTATCTTTAGAAATTTTTAATTTATTTCTCTACTTTATATTTGAGTTATTTAAATCTTTCAAAAATTTTAAATTTGTATCTCATACACTTACCCATACCATGACTGATCATCGATAAAGGTGACAGAGTAGAGACAATTCTTTGGTTAGCACATCATATGGACTACACATATCAAATGTGTATAAGGATAAGTATCTTAGTGGTCCTTTTTCTCATCCCACAAGAGTAGTTTCATCATATTTCCTTAAAAAGATGATGCACAAACTAGATTTAACTCAACAGGCAATGAGCCCAAGCCTATATTTCTCCAATTTGTTAATTATTTCTTCTCCAATATGACTTAGCCTGAGGGTCTATACATACTCAAGGTTTATCTCAATTCTAGATCTCTCAGATCTAATGGCATTCACTGCTTGCTCAATTAAATTCACATATGGATCACCATACAAATGATAGAGACTGTCTCTAAGAATTAAATCTAAATGATGATCATAAAGGATAGATATCCATGGCTACAGCACTAACTGTTGCTCTATAGTCAATTTAAGGATTACTTCCTCAGCCTTCTACCTTTCCATCAACTCTATACTAGAGTCTAAAACTCAATTGAGAGAAGAGAAAATCATGAGGATAGTATTAACAATCTTAACATGCCTACTCTAGGCATGTTTTTGTTTCTTTAGGCTCTCCAAGTATTTACCTCTGAACTCTTTCAAGATTTTTTTATTAGCAACACTTTGACCAATTTAGATAAGGTACCATAATAGTCTTTTATATGGTAGTTCATAATAAACTATCTATATAAACTAATCAGAGATCACAGAATCAAATCCATAAGCAATTTTCTTGTGCATGATTATGTCAAGCTTTTTAAGCTCCTTAATGTCCTTGATCATTATCAAATAATGATCATAGATTGACTGTCCATTATGCATCACATGCGTTGTGTGACTCTGATCACCTCACAATACTTGTAGATGAATCAATATATCGTTGACAGTGAATATGTACTTATGCATAGCACCTATTTTTATTGTCATTGTCCATCCACTCATCAAGTATAGCTCATTGACTATGGATTGGATGGGTTGTTAACATTAGAATAACCTGATAGAGAACATAGCTTAATTTTCTAAAATTAAAAATAATTCTTAAGTTTATGAGCCAGTCTATGTACTTGATTTCAGTTAATCTGCTGATATTTAAGATTTGAGTTGGAGGGTTGGAAACTAACACAATGAACAGCAGAGAGTAAATATTCTAATTAAATTTTTGTATTTATTTTATAATTTGCTCTAGAGACTTTTAAATATAAAAAGAGACTCCTACTATTTTATCAGATCTCTCACACTCTTCGAATAGAGAAACGAAAATCCTAACACGATAATTGAGTTTTTAGTGGGTGCTGTGGTCTCACCGATGCCGTGCACTTCACGTAATAGTTATTCATAGTATAAATAAATATTAATACGTGGACAACTCTTTGTCCAGATACTTTTTTAAGTATGTTGCAGCTACTTGATCTTTAAGTTATGTGAGATCACCTAACAGTTATTGTCCGCATTCTTTAGTTAAGTCAGACCCACCGTTCACAAGTAAGTAAAAAACTGTCATTGGATTCCTCACCTAATAATTATTGGGCCCAATCCTATCTTTACTCTGCAGTAACTCTTTGCTAATAGAATGGTTGCGTATTTTCGATGCAACCAAACCACTATGACCAGCCAAGAACAATCAATGTTGATAACACGCCTGTACATCTACAATAATGGAAGATCTTGGACTTAATATTTGGTGAAAAGATTTGGGTTTAAGTCTCATTTAATCAGTCATCACATGACTGATGTAATTGGTATGGGCTAAATCAAACCACCAAGCAACCATAATTGAGAATTAATCTACCAAATTGGTTAGGTAAGTGGAGATTGGTCGGGATCTCCTAGTTGCTTTCTTTAAACACTAATAAATTGGTCAGATAAGCAAACAGATCAATTAAATAACCACCTTGTAATTACTTGCCTTAGATACCAATTGGACAATTGATCTGAACAGATTAGCTTAGGTGAATTTGACTCGAGCCACAGAGCCAAATTAGATCTTTAGGTTTCAATGATTCTACATATGGGTGTTAATCGATTCGATCAATAACAATTGTATGATCTTAAGATATATTGACCTCATCCTAATCAATACTTGACTCAGTTCGATCAATTGATAAATCGATTCAAACTCAATATGATCAAATCAAAAATCCTTTGATGTAATCCAATTACATGACCTAATTTGATCTACCCATGACCAATCCCTCATGCACAAACACTATTCTCAGATCTTAAATCAAAATTTTTAAATCTAAATTCTTTGCATAAAGAGTTAATTTTAATCTCAAAATAATTTTAGATCATACATACAAATATGTATCATATAAATAAACAAGTTTAGATTATAGAAATAAATTTTAGTCCTAAACATACTTTTATATATCATATATATGAATCAAAGCAGATCTCGAAACTCTTTTTGATCTAAATAACAAAACATATATCACATGTATGCTGAAAAATCAGATCTAAAAGTCTAATTTAATTAGAAATTTAAATATCATTCTAGGACAACCATACAATATAATAAATTATATCAAGACAACTTTATATCAGAATGACATCAAAATCTTTCAAATCTAAAATTTTTTTCTATAGATTTCAAATCTAAATCTGAATCTTATGCATATGATGTGACTCTGATATCACTGTTGGAGTTTTATGATTTCATGCATGCATAATTTTTCAAAAATAAGTATATAATAGAATTTAAAAAATTTTTAGATTAAATTTAATTTAATCTAAGCATGCATAAGATCAAATCTTCAAACCATAAATAGGATCATTATATGTGAGATAAGATTCAGATACAGAAATTAAATAAAAAAAATAAATATAAAATATACTTAGACATGGATCAATCTTCAATATGAACTGATGATCATGGATGTCTTCCGAAGGTCCCTTTAGCCGCACAAGCATCTGACCTCTATGGACATTCATATGAGACTAATCTGATCAGAAATCTTTTGATCTTACTGGGGTGCTAGCTCTCTTGCAAAGATCATATCTTGACGGTTGAAAATCTTCTTTTTTCTTAAGGCACTCTTAGAGAATAAGAAAAATATAGGAGGATTTTGATCTCTACGCTCACTACAAGAAAAGAGATTTTCTATAAAAAAAATATTTATGATAAAAATTTTTCATCACCAATAAATCTATTTATGATGAAAAACTAAATTCACCTCTAATAAAAAATATTTATGATGAAAAAAATTATTTTCATCACAAATAGCTACATATTTGTGAGTAAAAAATTTTTCATCATAAATAAGAATTATTTGTGATAATTATTTTTATCATAAATAATAAAATATTTATTTTAATTTTAGATTTTTATATATTAGTGACAAAAAAAGTTTTGTCATAAATAATGCAGGCATTTGCAATGAAAATTGATTTTTCATCAAAAATATAGGTTATTTATGATGAAAAAATTTTATCACTAATATTTGAAAAAAAAATAAAAAAATCTAAAAGTAAAAAAATATAGATTATGTGTGAAGAATATTTTCATCATAAATAGTCGAGTATTGCCGATGAAAATTAAATTTCCATTGCAAATAGCTGACTATTTATGACTAAAATTTTTTATTGCTAATAATTAAAAATAAAAAATTTTAAAAAATAAAAATTAAAGATTATGTGTGATGAAAATATTACATCATAAATATTGAAGTATTAACGATGAAAAAAATATTTTGTCACCAATACTAAAGTATTTACGATGAAAGTTTTCATTAATAGACAAAAAAATAAAAAAATTTAAAAATTCAAAGATTACAGATTACTTACGATAAAAATTTTGTATCATAAATAATTAAGTTTTTACAATAAAAAGTTGCTTTTCATTGCACATATGTAATTATTTATGATGTAAAATTTTTGTCACCAATACATGAAAACATACAAATTTTTAAAAATTCAAAAACTATAGATTATTAGTGATAAATTGTTTTTATCATAAATTGTTGAGTATTTTCAATAAAAATAAATTATTTATGATTAAATTTCTTCATCCCTAATATTTGAAAAAAATAAAAATTTAAAAAATTTAAAAATTATAGATTAGTTGTGATGAAAATATTACATCATAAATTATTACTTATTTGTGAAGGAAAAAAAATTGATTTTTTTTTGTCACAAGTACTCATCTATTTTATGATAAAAATATTCATCTCTAATATATTAAAAATTAAAAATTTTAAAAATATATATTATTAGCAATAAATTTTTTTTCATCATAAATAATCAATTATTTGTAATGAAAATATTTTCATCACCAATATTTTTAAAAATTAAAAAATTTTAAAAATCTAAAAATTATTTCAATAATATTTTTCATCTCTAATTTTTTTTTAAATCTATCTCATTGCTCAATTTTATATAGGTTGTTGATTCAATAGACTGACCAGAGGTCGTATAGTACCAAGACCTTATATCTGTCCAAGAATATAGTATGGAGATGATACTGGATCTTTATGCATTAAAATATGTTTCACAAAAAGATTATCTAAAGATTCTCAAATGTATACCAAACTAATCCTCCTAAATTTTTTTAAATAAAAACTCTTCTAAACTTTTTAGTAATTGTATAAGTCATTTGCATGATGATGTAATTAAGTCATGCATAATAGGTGTAATGTTCATCAAGTTCAAAATTCATTATATTGATTGATCATGTCTTAATAGCAAGATATCTTTTATAATAAATCATATTAATTATGGTGTCTCTATCTAAATTACTCTAATAAAGAAAGAAAAAATAGAGCATAATTAATATCATATAAAATAATAATATTTATCATATTTTTTTATAATAAATTAGTATTTTTTAAAATATTTAGTTATCATAAATTATTCTAAGTTTAATTAAAAGGCATGAAAAGTAATTTTGAGTATTTGGTTATCTCAAAGGACCAAAATCAGTTCCCAACCTGAGGATTCAGATCTAAAAATACTTAGAATGACTTGGATTAATAAGAACTAAAATAAGTTGTACTCAAGTAATCAAATACTCTTAACTCAAACTATAGTTAATGCTAGCTACTAAAGCATACTTTTCATAGTATTAAATAAAATAAATTTCAGTAACAAAAAAATAAAACTAATAGAATATGACTGTATAGCCTGTTTATTAAATATGAATAACTTATTTATTTGACTCCTATTTTAACTCTTCTTGGTATTAAATCCAAATTTTTTAGATGTATCCATGATATAAAATATTTGTCTCTATGTTCCTTTAGCTCAATATTGTATAAACTAGAATTTTTTGAGATGACATCACACATGAGATACAAGAGTACTTTTGATGGCTATGATCTTCTCATCCAATTTTTTTTTAAAAAAATAACTTATAGCGTGCATTGTGTGCAGGTTCTAGGTCATATAATGAATTATTTTTAAATATATATATATAGTAAAATGATATCCATTCAATTTTTTTTTAGAAAATAAATTAGCGATGAAAATTATTTTTCATTACTAATAAGATAATTAATGATGAAATATTTTTTTTGTCATAAATTTTTGAAAAAATTGGGTAGAATTATTAGTGATGAAAATTTTTATTGCTAATAAAATAATTAACGATGAAACTTTTTTATCACAAATAATTCTTTTTTGGTGGGAAAGCTTTTTTAGTGGAAAAATGAGAATTATTTTTTTTGTTTGGCAAGAATTATTGGCGATGAAAACTTTTTTCATCGTTAATAGAGTTATTAACGATGAATTTTTTTATCATAAATAATATTTTTTGGTGGGAAATTTTTTTTATCAGAGAATTTTTTTTTTGAATTATTAGCGATAAAAATTAAATTTTTATCACTAATATATTTATTAGTGATGAAAGTTTTCGTCGCTAATAGTTCATATCACGTCACGTCTCTTTGCATGAAACCCTTCTTCTCCCCCCTCCTGTTTCATGCGAAAACCCCTTTTTTTCGCTGCTCCTCTCTGCTCTCCCCCCTCTCCCCTCCATCAATTCCCACCGCCATCTGCATCCACACCCTTATCCATGTCCGCCTGCCATCGTCCTCCTCATCTGCATCCATGCCGTCGTCCGCGTCCATGCTGTCCGTGTCCGCCGAAGGTAATGGTTTAAACGATCTTTCTTTTTTCTTTTTGGGTGTTTATCGAGCCACCAGAGGGCTAGAGAGTGGTCGGCCGATGGCGGTAGAGACGGGGCCAATGGCGATTGAGACCGGGCCGACAGAGAGGGGGTCTGGGGCTGGAGATGGGGGAGATGGGTTTGGGGGCGGGATTTGGCTAGTGGGGGATGGGTCAGGAAGGGGGCGGCCGACGGCCCTTCTCCATCACTGGTGATGGTGTCAGCCAGCGGAGACGGGGCCGGGGAGGGGGCGGCCGGCGATCGGGGGAGATGGAGCTAGAGAGGGGGCAGCGGCGGGGAGAGGGTGGTGGGGAGGGAGGAAGGGAAGGGAGAAAGGAGGGAGGAAAAGAAAAAACAAAAAGGAAAAAAAGAAAGAAAAAAGGAGAAAAAAATGGAAAAAAAGGAAAAAAAGAAAAAAGAGAAGACTGGGTCAAGGAGGGGGTGGCCGACGGCGACAGAGACAGGTCCGGGGAGGGTGTTGGCAGGCGGGGACGGTGCCGGGGAGGGGGCGGCCGGCAGCGATGGAGACAGGACTGGGGAGGGAGGCGGCCGGGGAGGGGGCCTGCCGGTGGAGATGGGGTCGGGGATAGGGACGCTGGCGGCCGGGGGAGATGGGGTCGGGGAGGGTGTCAGCCGGCGGAGATGAGGCCGGAGAGGGGGCGGCCGAGGGAGATAAGGTTGGGGATGGTGTCGTCCAGCGAAGATGGGTCCGGGGAGGGGGCGGCCGGTGGTCGGGGGAGACGGGGCCGGGGGAAAAGAAAAAAGGATGGGGAAGGGAGGAACGGAAGAGAGAAGGACGGGGGAAAAGAAAAAAGGAAAAGAAAAAAGGCAAAAAGAAAGAAAAAAAGGAGAAAAAAGAAAAAAAAAAGAGAAGATAGGGTCGGAGAGGGGGTGGCCAGCTGCTAGTAGAGATGGGGTCGGAGAGTAATTTATTTGATTAATAAAATTATTTAATTATTTTATTAATTATATTTGTTGCATAAATTTTTTAGTGTTGCTGTTGAAATTATTTAATTATTTGATTAATTATTTTTTATTCTACTAATACAATGCATATTGCTATTACTTATTATAATTTAATTATTTTATATATTATTTTGTATATTTTTATTTATTATAATTAAATATAAAAAATATTTCTATTTTAGATAAAACTCTATTGAAATTTTTGATAAAAAAATTTCAGTACAGAGTTACTCTTTTTTGATAAATAAGAAATCTATTTTCGAATATATCTTCAGAGATGGTAGTTAAATTGCATTGAGCCGTAGATTTTTGTTCAGGGGTCGATCTTCATCGACATCGACTCTTAGATGTCCCTATTCAAGCTTTTTAAAAAAATAATAATCTTATTGTTGTTAATAGCTGATATTTTATTTTATTATGTGGTATTCGTAGTTATTTGTCCATTATTCTCTCAATTTATAGTGGATAGGGTGCGTAGGCACCATATTCACATCGTATGCTTGAAGAACCATGGGGAATGCTGTCGAAATTGCTACAATCATGAGACAAAATATTCATTAATAATAATAATAAGATTATTACTTTTTTGAAAGGGATAGGGCCATACCTGTTCGTAATGATTTGAAATGGATAGGATCATGCATTTTTACTTCATTAAATTGATGGAAGGATATTTTCTGCGTTACTGTTCAGTCTGTGTTTTTTAATATGTATTGTTTTATATAAAATGATCCATGTCTGGATCCAGATCGGGATTTTTGTCAGAATTTGAATCGTGATTCAATCCAAAATTCGCATCGGGATCCAGTTCGGATGAATACCACTGAACCTTTTTTTGTTGTTAATGATTTTTTATTTGTTGTTAGATGGATATCAACAAAAATTGGATGAATGCCAGAGGTATTTTTTTGCCTGAATATTGAAAAGGAGTTTGAGATTTTATTGAGTTTGCACAGCATAAGGCGGACAGTGCTAGTCGGATAAAGTGTCCATGCAAGAGATGTGTCAATATGGTATATCGGATAAAGTATCCATGATGCTTTTTGATTGGCATCACATTCTACCAGCATAGAGAGAGATTTTCTACAGGCCCACTTATCGATAAAATAAATTATATTATGAATATTTAATTTACATAATATTCTTTTAATATTTATTATTGACAGGGTGTATTCGATATCATTGATTTTAAAGAGGATCGTGTGCGGTGAGCCATGGATATTCATTTATCATTGCATTTCAAGGATTCACCATCACATACATCAGCATTGGTACCATGTGATGTAGGATCATGGGGAGGAGGTAGCGCAGTAGCAGTCCTATGACAGTATTACTATGGATGATTGGACTGTCATATGCCGACATTACAAGGATCCGACATGTCAGGTTATACATCCAACCTTCTTCTTTTTTTAGAGTTTAATGATTGAATCATTTATTTTTAAATTAAATTTGTTATATACTAATTTGACTAGTAACTGTACAGAAAAGATGTGCCCAGAATGTCGAAAATCAGGTGAGACTAGGGCTGGCAAAATATGACTCGATTCGCCAACTCGACTCGTATTCGATCTGCCATAAATAGGTTTGAATTTAGGCTAAATGGGTTCGGATCATAAATGGATCGATCTGTTTAACCCATTTAATAATTAGGTCGGATATGGATTTTAGATATCTGACCCGTTTAACTCGTTTAATATTTGGGTTGGATTAAGTCAAATAACCCATTTAACTTGTTTAACCTATTTAACCTATTTCTGACCCATTTAATCTGATCTACTTAACCTATTTAACCTATTTAAGGCTCGTTTAACCTGTTTAAAATCCATTTAACCTGTTTCTGATCCATTTAACTTGACTCGTTTAACCTATTTAACCCGTTTAACCTAGTTTGACTCATTTAATAAATGGGTTAAATGAGTCAGATCGGGTTACCTGTTTAATAAATAGGTTCGGTTTAGGTTTGAATTTTTGATCCGTTTAATAAACAGATCAAGTTTGGGTTAACCATTTTTTGACCCGATCCATTTATGACCCGATCTATTTATGATCGATTCGATCCGTTTGCCACCCCTAGGTGAGACAGATCATACCATATTATGAGGGTTCGAGGTCGTTCGCTCGTCACATGGAGCATATGGTAGGTCATTTTTAATTTTTAATTAGCATATAATTATCTAGTTATTTAAAATTTTTTTAATTAATTATTCTCAAATTGTAGAGAGGTGCTGAGACTGGCGAGCTTCCTAGTAGGATCGATATCTACCAGTGGACCCACCAGCGACGATCAGAGGAGTGGACGACTAGGAGCCAGGAGCTTTTTATAAGTTTTTTTAATTATTTTTTCATTCACAGTCTGATTTTTATTATAAAATTAAAATATCTATAACTTTAATTTTCAGGACCATATGACAGACATGAGATCTAGCCTGCTCCTAAGAGCTCGACTGCACCCACAGATATCAGCCACTTTCTCTTCTTTTTCACTTCTATCATGTAATGCAAAATATGCCTACATTAGAGTATAATTTTTAGCAACATAAATAAAAAATAAATTAAAACTTAGTAAATAAGGATAAAAAATATAATATAAATATGAGCTTATCAAATTCTCCCAAATTAAATTTTGATCATCCTCGAGCAAAAAGAATGATAAACCAACAGATAAGCTTATATTCATGCATCCTACTCCCAATCTGATATTCACTTCCATACTTCAAAGATAGTACACAGACATGATTCAAGAGAATATGTAGAACTCATCTAAGAATTTTCACAATTCAAGTGTTAATAACATCTAATCATGAAATCCAAGGTGTGTATGTGAATAACCAATCTCAAGTTCCTTACATGCATTCAGTTATAATCACGCAATCTCATGAATAGTGAATATGGACACTCCATATGCTTGCTCTTCTCATAGCTCTCCACTAATGTAGATGATCTTACTAACTTAGATCAAAAGGTCTTTATCAAATTGTAATGGGGCTATGGTATTGGTTGCCAAAGAAGGGATAAGGAAAAATCAAACACAAGAGAGCTAACAAAACTGATAAGCACAAAAAAATGCAATATTCTTCTTTTCCCCATTCTTGTTATCTCCATGTTATTTTGCTTATCACAACCCCCAAACTAATTCTTTTTATTTACTTGGGATTGTGGCAAATTGTTATTGAACCCCTTTTCTTTTTCTCTCTCTTTTTTTTTCTCTTTCTAGCCAACCTGACAGGAACTTGAGCCTGCTCGACAGGGATTTGAGTCGGCTCGATAACGTGCCACCAATGTGCTAGAAACATTGCTCTATGTTTGCTTAGACCGGGCTGACTCCTACTAAAACTAAGTCAGCTTAACAGTGAGATGAAGCTAATTTTCTCCTGTTCCACTATAATAATGCATCATAACTATACCTCCCTTTCATATACCATTCTCCTAGAACCTCATACTCATGCATTGTAGCTCTTTCGAAGGATAATTTATTAGGTTAGAGGATAGGTTAATGAAGTTAAAAACAAAAATGAATGGTGGTCTTCCCTATGCTCTTGGCACAGGCCCATTCTTTTTATTTAAGACTCAATGGGGTAAGTAGTGACAATGTAATATGGTAGACTTTTGGCTCGAACATATCAAAGAATGCCTAAATCATTTTTAAGTTAAAAGATTGTCTAGAATTTTATCTTGAGTGTAATAAAATAAGTTCTAGAGTGTCCTATTATGATCATAGAGTTTACATAATCAGTCACCAAATAACAATCAATTTACAAGATCATGATCATATGTGCTCAAAGAATCCTATCATTCATGAACTAGATAGAATTAACAAAAGAATCATGTAATTTTTCAAATGTAAATTTTTCACATTCTATTTAATCAAAATTCTTGACAATCAGATTCATATATCAGTGATGTTCAAATTGAGAAAAAAAAATACAAATCTAAAACTTAAAACATTAATTCATCTCCTTTTGCTTTAGGATTTCTACGTTATTTTAATTTTTTTTTAGAATCATGTTAAGGATTAAAATAATTCTCTACCCTCCAAACTAAAAGTAACATTGTCCTTAATATTAAAAATAAATAAAGAGCAAAGAAGAAAATGCAAGCTTCCCTATTTGTGGATGTGCATCCAATGGATGTGATGTGATCCTTATACCTCCAAAGTGGCATGAGCTTTATCTTCTCTATAAAAATGAAAACACCAAAGCAGTAAAAGAGCAAAAACATATTATAAAAAATTTAAAAGAAAAGAATCAAGACTAACCTAATGTAACATAATGAGCCAATTTAACTTCATCCTTCCCATCAATCACTAGCACTAGCACATGCATTGCGCATGTCATTAACTTATATGTACATGATAATGGTAAGTAGTTTGCGCTTCCTCATATAGGTTAGGAAGGGCTAACATATTATAAGCCTTCAACTGTTTAAGGTATTGACAATCAAGTAAGGGGCTTTCATATTTTTCTCATCATTTTTTTGAGTTTTTTTTTTTTGAAACAAAAAAAATTGTTATTTGTTTCTTCATTTTCTAGAGCAACTAATTTTGGCTTGCTGCCCTCAACCTATCCAATATTCAAATCCTATCACAGCCACGTGACATGACTGTAAAACTTAGTAGTCTCCTCAGCATTTTCCCCATCCTTGCCTCTGCTTGTGACCTTCTTGTGCTCCCCTCTACACCTCCCTTCTCTTTGAAAGCCTCTTTCCTCTCCTCCACTCTCCCATACCTTTTCAAGAAGAGTGGCAGCAGGGGAGAGGAGGGTTGGTAGGGCATCTAGTACTTGAGCTTGGAGGACCATGTGGTTCACACCTCTACATGGTTTGCTCGAATGCCTATGATAAAGGAAGGAAAAGAGGAGGTGGAAAGGTAGAACATGATTGGAGGAAGTAGTGTTAACCTTTGTTAAAGTAGTATATGCTCTAAAAATTATTTGCATATAATTATAAATATTTATTAAATAAATACATGATTTTTTTTAGTGATCACATATATTATAGGATATACATATATCATTCATAGAGTTAGAAAAGAGTCCACAAGTGCTTCAGAAGGCTTATCCAAGTGGATAAGTGGTTTCCATTGGAAGATTAGGTAAATCAACATACTAAGCATTTGTTTAAAACTCTATAGATGAGGCTTAGACATGACACCTATAAAACTATTGAGGTGAATAGTAATAATTTATAGATCCTCCTTCATCGAGGTTAAAGTATGCACTGACATCAAGTATGCCATCACATTGAATGGTCAATGGTGATAATAAAGAAGGAGGGCATCATTAGTCGTATTGATTATGAGTTAAAATAGACTTTACTTATATAGAAAGGGACTACCCTTTTGGTATGAGATGCCTTTTAGATTAGAATTCAAAAAAGTAAAACCATGAGACCCATAGGCTAGAACAAACAATACCTTATATACTAGAGCATGAGCCCTTGGTTGCAACATGGGTGGCCCATGCAAGTCCTGAGGTAGTGACTGTGATGCACCTCTTGTCTATACACAACCTTTTCTTGACTGGGGGATAGTAGTAATAATAAGGACAGAGGGCACTATTAGTCTCACTTTGGTTGTGAGTCAAAAAAAAAAATTCTAACTTATATAGAAAGAGACCATTTTCCATGTAAGATTTCTTTTATATTAGAATCCGAATGAATAAAATCATGAGGTCCATTGGCCAAAGCGGACAATACCTCACATGCTAGGCTATAAGCTCTTAGCCACAACAAACAACATTGATGATCCACCTCACAAAAACATTTTCAAGGGATATCGGTGTGAACCAGGTGTATAAGTTTGCAAGTGTTCCTTTGACATAAAGAGCAGTACTCCTTGTTGTATTTTGAAGGTCAATAAATTTACAGCCATATCCAAGTATCAATCGTGATTCCTCAAACTTTGTCCTTGATAGAGAGCATGATAATTTTCTGGATTCTCACATGCATGAAGATCAGATTGCTGAACATGAAAATCATCATAATTGTATAATATGTATATTAGAATAGAGTAAGTATTTTGATGCTTCAAGAATTTTTCTACAATTGTGTGCCGTGTGATCACCAATAAAGAGCTTTACAAGGAGATCTTGTATCTATCCATCCTGAATCCAAGTGTTAGGCAATAAGAGGATAGATAAACAACCAATAGATGTTTTTAGTGTCAAAGCACATGTGGGGCAAAATTTGGAATAAGCAATAGCAAAGGAAAATTTCATTGCAAAGTTGGTGGTGAACCGGCATATTTACCGATGTCAGGTTTCAGGTATATCTATCGATTTGACTGAGTCAATTTTATTTTGTTTTGGAGACAGAGATGTAAGGATGCTTAAACAATATTAAATATCAGTCTAAATATCGAATTGTTGTGATGTCAATTTTGCATTCATCACATTTGTTAAATAGGTCTAAAACTCATCCACTTCTCATCACGATTTGCTGAGATGCTCATATATGTATATAGCTGCTAATATGGAGAAAGTTGAGTCCAGGCAACAAAAATACTTGCTAGGCGCCAAAAATACAAGTAGCAGCAGCCCTATCACCTAGGCTCTCTCTCTCTCTGTGTGTGTGAGTGTGTGTGTGTGTGTCTATATATATCTACTTTGGAGCAGCAAAAAATGGATAGAGCTGAGCAAAATTCACGAGTAGCAAAGCAGCAGTAATTTCAGCTTCTGTAAGGGGTGGACTGGGTAACATCTATACTCCAAACCCAATCAACCACCATTTCCAGCACAGTCCATTGCAAGCATCAAAGTTATCAAAATCTTATCTATTATAGAATCTTAGATATTATGAATGCTATATATTACTTATAGAATCCTAACATATCAGCTCATTATAGTAGTTTGATATTGCAGCAACTACATATTACCTATCGAATCTTGGCATATCAGCCCATATCAACCTCCAACGATCATGGGATCCGATTGTCATATTTATATTTAATATGTGTATTAAATTCTGAGATTTTGCTATTGTATTATACTATATCAAATCCTTAGTATCTTTCTCATAATTATAAAATTTTATTGTTGTATTCTACCATATTAGATCCCTAAAGTCAAAGGGCTCACTTGTATATTAAGCACACTCGTGTGATGAACATGCATGTAATTCAATTTTTTTTTTCCAATCCAAATTTTTCATGGTATCAAAGCGAATTTTTCTTTGATCAATACTCTTCCTTTTAGGCTATTCAAATTTATCACATCAAGCGAGATATCTCAATGCATATTCAAAATCAATCTTTTATTGCTTCTTATTTTACCAAACTCAAAACATATTGGGATGAAATCAATGATCTTGCACCCACTTCCTGTTGAAAATTGTATCCCAAAGCTAATCATCAGTCTGTTGATGGTTGAACTTATCATTATAATTATATATGAATTATTGAATTAATAAATATTATTTAATTTTTTCATCACTGTGTACAACTTATTTTGAACTTCTGTTATGTGATGAAGTCCTTAAGACTATTTGATTCGATATAGAAGGATATATCATTTAGTCCTTAAATCTTAAATTCACGATCAAATGATATACTATTATTAGGACGATAACTATATCAAATATAAATCATTGTGTGCCGTATACGTTGGTTGTCCTCTTAACTAAGGAGTGTAGAGACACTGGTATGGCATGCAAATGAGACGTAGGAGTACATCTCACTGAACATAACCAACTGCTAAGCACTCTGCTATTAATAGTAGCTCACGAAAGATATGGGTATAAGTATCCCTCCGACCTGAAATCACTATGGTGACTTGCAAGCAACTTACTATGTTCTGATGCCGGACTACTTGAATTTTTAATTCAGTAATAAAAAAATTTTGGACACAGTCAAATACTTATGAAGTCGGTGTGTGAGTCAAGATGGAATTGATCCTTCTGAATAAGTAGGAGTTAATATATCAGTGTGTTTCAATTCAGTAAAACTTCGATTGAGATAATTTATATGATGGATTTAAAAAATTGAAATACAATGTGGATGATCATATCAGGATTGACAGTTAAATCTTAGATCACCTTAAGCATTTGGATCAAAAGAATGAATTATATAGTAACCATATGCTAATAGGTTCTTGAATGATATTTTGCAATCTTTCAATCTATCCGGACGTCAAATATCATTGCTAGATGATCACTTTGATTGATGTAGGAAGATTGTTCCTATACTATCGACTTAGGTTCAAATCTATATGATCATATTCAAAAAAAGTTTCTGACTGATCATATGGCTAATCGATGATTAAAAATTATTCTAGGATAAAACAGTCAATTTGATTAATAATTAATCTTATGCAAAAATTACAACAAATCAATTCGTTAATTGTTGGTGAATTATAGGAGGATTGATTAGTTATTAGATTACTAATTAATTTAATTTAATTGAGCATTAAGGTTTGGATCAAATCTAATTGAATTAGATTCAATTTGGTTGACACGATTAGGTTATGAGATGGCTTAATTGCTAAGGATGTTCGATTCCTGATTTGATTAGAACTTGAACTTGATTAATTTTTTATTTGATTAAAATTTAATCGAGGCTATTTACTATCTAATTAGATTAAGTTTAGCAGTCTAATTAGATCTAACCTAATTTGGTTGGGTTAAGAATCTAATTGGATGAGAAATCAATTCAAATTCAAATCTCTTGCACCTCCTTTCTCTGCGCCCTCTATTTCTTCATGCGAGAAATTTTTTGCATGAATTTTTTCTCATGCCTAGAAGTAGTTTTAGGCCCACATTTGATTTTTTTTATTAAAAATTAGTTGATTTAAATTTGATTTCAAATGGGTTTGAACCTAGAGTCCAAATTGAGTTGGACTCTTCTCTTCATGCCACCACCTTTCTCCATGCACAAAATATTTTTACATAAGATTTTTTATGCTATTTTGATGTTGGTCAACCACTATGTGAGTTTCTAAGAGAAAGATAAAATTTGATTCAAAATTTAATTCAAATTTGATTTGAATTGAAGATAAAGATCAACCAACATTTAAACTTGAACCAAAACTACTTTGTTTTATCCTTATCTTCCATAGGACACCACCCTTAAAAAGGGATCAATTTTGTACGACAAAAAGGAGTGAATATTGGCATGAGAAACCTCTAAGTTGGGGCATAAAAATCTGAGAGTAGGTCGGGCTTCCGTGCGTGAGAAATAGGGGAAGTGATTTTCCTCCTGGGCATGAGGTCTAGGGTGGGTTCTAGGGTTTCGACTCTAGATTTTGTGAGAGAAAAATATAAGAGTGAGTCTTATCCAATCTCTTACACCACTATCTTTTCATAAAGCTTCATCTTCTGATCTGAAAGAGTCTGATAGATCCAAAGAAAGGAGCTTGGATCAGCCATTAAGAACTTTTGACGTGAGCTAGCACTCTCGAGAAGGAAGATTCGATCGGGATTTCGAGTGGACAATCTATAGAAATTGAACGACCTGTACGGCTGCTCAATATCAGCGAGAGCTTCATACCATATTATCAATAGTAGAGATTATTGACTCACGATAAGGTGATGAATTCTGAACTCAATCGATGTGATTTAAAGGTTAGATCTGATTCAGGACATCGATATGATTGACGCTGTTTTTATTTTATATCAGATTGTATATGTAAAATTTTCATGTCATAGATCCTTAATGATAGTTTAGATCTGATCTAAAATATGTATAGGAGATTAAAATGTTTAATCTTTTATTTTTTTACTATAAAATTTTAAAAATACATGCTTTGAACTATCCATTTTTTCTTCACTTCCTACTTGTGCCCACTTCCTACTTGCACATGTGGAGTAATGAAAAAGTTAAATCGGATCTCCCAAGATGAAAGGATTTTTCAATTCCTTATGGGTCTCAAAAACTCTTTTTCAGTGGTTCGAATCTAGATACTCTTCATGGAGCCTTTACCTACAGTAAGTAAAACTTTTTCTCTGATTTTGCAAGAGGAAAAGTAGAAGGTACTACAAATCAAACTGATGCAGAGTTTTGCAGGCGCTACCACGGTTGCATCACACTTTGATAAATGTGGCTCTAGTCATTCTGGTAACTGAGATCGTGGCCATGGAGATCATAGCATGCGAGGATGACCACACTATTATTACTGTGATAATCTTGGTCACACACGTGACACCTGCTATAAACTACATGGCTAATTGAACAACCATTGAGGAACCAAAACTTATATTCCTGCAAAACATGCTGCCAATAATGAAAGTCGTCTTAGCCCATTTATTATGCCCCAGCTCATGCCAGAGCAGTATGCCCAATTGCTATCTATATTGAACATTGATAAGGCCACAACTTCTGTTAATATGACAGGTGTCCCTTTCAACTCACAACCTATGATATAGATAATTAACACAGGTGCTTTTGACCATATTGTCTGTGACTCTAATCTTTTGTTGTCACTCAAATCCTTACCAATTTCTCGGTCTGTTAAATTACCTATCAGAGATATAGCTCAAATAACCCAAAAAGGAATGGTAAAATTGTCTTCTTCTCTTGAGTTAAAAGATGTCCTTTGTGTTCTCACTTTCAATTTAAATTTATTATCTATTAGCAAGTTCACTAAAACACATAATTGCATTACTATTCTTTTTCTTGACTTCTATGTTTTTCAAGACCTACTACAAGGGTCCAATTTTTCTTACTTCTACAATTTATCATACCCAATTGAGTCTTTGGTATAATTGATTGGGTCATCCATCCACTCTAAGATTAAAGATTTTAGCTCAAGATATTTCCATTCCTCTTTCTACTTTTCAAAATAAAATGAATTCCTGTACCATCTGTCCTCTAACCAAATAGACTAGAGTTCTTTTTTCTACAAGTACTTTTATTACTTCTTTTATTTTTGAACTTATTCATATAGATATCTCGAGAGGTTATTCTATTCCATCTCACACCAATGCATGTTATTTCTTAACAATTGTGGATGATTTTTTTTGTAGCACATGGTTTTTTCTAATGCAGTTCAAAAATGAAGCATTTTATTTACTTAAAGAATTTATTGCTTTAGTAAACAATCTCGTAAAATCAAAATGACTAGGAGTGATAATGGAACGAAATTTATGAACCATCAGTTGCAAATTTATCTTGATTCTCTAGGAATCATTCATCAAACATCTTATACTGGCATACCATAGTAAAATAGTGTAGTTGAGCGCAAACATAGACACCTCTTTGAAGTTGCTCGAGCACTACAGTTTCAAGCTAGCCTACCTATCCAATTTTGAGGTGAGCATATTTTAACTGTAGCTTATCTTATTAACCAACTTTCCTCACCTATTTTAGGTGGTAGATCTCCTCATGAAATATTTTTTGATAAAAATTTTTTTTATCACTATTTATGTACCTTCAGATGTCTTTGTTTTGCCCATATTCAAGCTAAAAAATAAATTTGGACCTCTAGCATGAAAATGTATTTTTGTGGGATATCTCTATGGACAAAAGGGCTATCGTGTGTGTTGGAGGTAATTTCGTAGTAGCCGAAGACATGATCGACCCGTGGAAAGAGTCTTTGATCGGCCTATTCTGCTGGCGCTGAAGGGCCTTTATCGACCTTTGGTCTTACACTCGTCAGCTGCCGACCTACCTCGATGGTTTGTTGCTCTTTGTTCATTCCTCAGCCATCGACTCTGGCTTCGGTCGTTACTCTCAGCTTTAGCTATTGGCCCCATTCTCCCAAGTCTTTCATAGAAAACTAATTTGATAGCCATGTTTTGATTGATTGAAGCATTGGAACATTATTCCTAATTAGTAATACGTTATCAATATAAAGAACTAGAAAGACAATGACACTCTCACTTGTCTTCTTATACATATAAGGTTCATCCACATTTTTTATGAAGCCAAACTATTTGACAGTAACATCAAAACGGATGTTCCAACTTCTCAATGCCTGCTTGAATTTATAAATAGATTTTCTTAGTTTACATACTTGATTTTCTCTCTCCTTTGAGATAAATCTCTCTGGCTGTGTCATGTAGACTTCTTCCTCAAGATTTTCATTGAGGAAAGCAGTCTTGACATCTATCTGTCAGATTTCATAGTCATAGTATGCAGTTATTGCAAGTAAAATCCTGATGGACTTGAGCATAGCCACTGATGAGAAGATTTCATTCATAGTCAATTCCTTATTTTTGTTTAAAATCCTTTGCCACCAACCTAGCTTTGTAGGTATCAACTTAGCCATCTGCTCCAATTTTTTTTTTGAAGATCCATTTATAACCTATCAAAGTTACACCCTCAGGCAAACCAACCAAAGTTCATATTTGGTTGGTCATCATGGCTGCATTTCCTTTCATTGTCTTAATTATCTTTTTCATACATTATTTATCCCTGTCAAAGTTATCGTTATAGTATTTTAGAGAACAGAAATTATAAATAGCGATTTCCACTGAGTGCTTGTTTCTGTGGTCATCAATCTGAATACATCACATACCAGGATTTATGCGTGATTGGTGAAGGATCCATATTTGTTCTCTGGTTGCTTTGACCTGCCATTCTCAATATGATCTCAGAGATGATCATGAAGGGCCTTTTTGTGCATTTGAGGTTCAGATTTTGCAGTTCTTCTGTGAAAAAAGAAGAGCGCTCTTTCGTCCTAACTGATAGGTCTCTCTATATGATTTAATATACAATTGTGATAAATATACCCATCCCTAATGGAAGCCCTGCATGTGACTTTGGATATGTATGATGTCAAAATTGATGCACATGATTTACCAGCATTTCTAAGAATTTAAACTTTACAAAGCCAAGCAGTTCTTTGGACGACTTTCAGGTTCTCCTAACCAAGAAGTGCCAAAGGATGTTCGATAGGAAAAATTGGAACCAGCGGAAAAGAGTATATATGTCCCCATCCTCTAACCTAGTCTATCCTGCAAACACGTAGAGCCTTAATTTTACCTCAAACTCTAGTACGCATAAATCGAGAGATTTGGAGAGAGGAGAAGAAATTAGAAAGATGAAATAAAGATATTTTCTTATCATTATGGGAATAGGAGAAGAATATTAGAATCTATTGCCTCGAATTCTGGAGCTCTTTTCCTAAATAATATAAAAAAAAATTTATTTACAAAAATAATTCAAAACTTAACTTTTTTACCAAAGTAATGCAAAAGGAGAAAACGCCATTTTGAATGGCGTTTTCTCCTTCCATGTCACCCCTAATTTTTTTCACGATGGCATCGTCCGAAAAAAAAAAAAAAAAAAGGAAACGGCGGTTGAAATGACATTTTTAGTTTTTAAAAATACCATTTAAAATGGCGTTTCTAAAAACGCCATGGCATTTTCCATTTTTTCCACCCAAAAAAAAGAAAAAAATCAGAAAAGTACGAGAAAAAAATAATTTTTAAAATTTTAAATTAATAAATAAATTAAAATTTTAATTTTGATTGAAATTTAAAATATAAAAATTTGAATTTGTAATTCAAATAAAAAAATTAATTTAAGATGATTTTTTTTCGAATTATTATTTTTTAAAAATGTCTAAAAAATTTTAAAAAATTAAAAAATTAAAAATATCATAGAAAAAGAAAAAAAAGAGAAAGAAATGCGAAAGAAATAAAAATTTTAAATTTAATTGAAAAATATCATTTCAAATTCTTGTCAAAAAAATTCAAAAAATAAATTAAAAAAATAGAAAGTATCATTATAAAATCAAAATTTTAAATAAATCGAAAAAAATAAGAATTATAATTTGAAATTTAAAAGAAATAAAAATTTTAAAATTAATTGAAATAAAAATATCATTTCAAATTATTTTCTCAAATTAAAATTAATTTATTTAAAAAATATTCGAAAAATAGAAAAAAAGTAAGTTGAAATGATTTTTTTATTTCAATTAAAATTAGATTTTTTTTTAAATTCAAAATTATTTCTTATATTTTTTTACCGACCTTCTGACACCGGTGGCCAACGAAAAAGAGGGAGAGAGAGAGGAAGAGGGAGAGAGAGGAGGCAGCTCACCGCCGTGCCGCCGTGCCGTCGGAGAGACGCCGGAAAAGGGAGAAGAGGGAGAAGAGGGAGAAGGGAGAAGGGAGAAGAAGGGGGGGAAAGGAGAAAACACCATTCCCTTCGGTGTTTTCTTTTTTTTTTTCTCTTTTCTTTTTTTTAGTTTTTTTAAATTTTTTTCATAATTTATTTAATTATTTCTTTATAATTTTTTAATAAATAAATTTAATTAAAATTTATTTATTAAATTTTTTAATGATGATAGTAATTTGAATGATATATTTTAATTTAAATTAAAGTTAATTTTTTTTAATTTATAATTATAATTTCTATTTTATTACCATTTTTTCTCTTTTATTTACTTCTTTTATGATATTTTTTTTAAATTTAATTTATAATTTTTATAATTTAAAATTATAATTTTACTTTTCTTCCATTTTTATCTTTTTGGCATTCTATTACGTATTTTTTCTCTTTATTTAAAATATTTTTTAAACAATTATATTTAAATTAATTTACTTATTTAAAATATATTTTTTATTTCAATTACAATTATAATTTTTATTTCTTAAAATTGAAAATTATGAATTTTATTTTTCAATTAGAATTATAATTTCTATTTTTTTTCAATTCTATTTTTTTTCTTTTTTAGGATATTTTTTTATTTTTTTACAATATTTTTTTTCTTTTCTTGAGATAATTTTTTAAAAAATATTTTGAAATGGACAACGTAATTTGAAATTATATTTTTTATTTGAATTAAAGTTAAAATTCTTATTTTTTAAAAATTTAATTTTTAAATTTCTTTTTTTCACATTTTTTTCTCATTTTTTCACTTTTTTATGCATTTATTTTTTTTATCAAATTTTACTTCAAATTAAAAATTTAATTTTTTTATTCAAATTTATAATTATATAACTTTTTTATTTTTTTCATTTCTTTCTGTTTTTATGAAATTTTTTTAGGCTATTTTTTTATTTATTTCGAATATTTTTTAAATAAATTAATTTTAATTTGAGAAAGTAATTTGAAATGATATTTTTATTTTAATTAATTTTAAAAAATTTATTTCTTTTAAATTTCAAATTATAATTCTTATTTTTCTCATTTTTTTTAAAATTTTGATTTTTTAATGGCACTTTTTATTTTTTAAATTTTTTTTGATTTGTTATTAAAAAACAATAATTCGAAAAAAAATCATCTTAAATTAATTTTTTTATTTGAATTACAAATTCAAAGTTTTATATTTTAAATTTCAATCAAAATTAAAATTTTAATTTATTTATTAATTTAAAATTTTAAAAATTATTTTTTTCCATACTTTCCTGATTTTTTTCTTTTTTTTGGGTGGGAAAAATGGAAAACGAATGGCGTTTTTAGAAATGTCATGTATCGTGAAAAAAAATAGGGATGACGTGGAAGGAGAAAACGCCATTCAAAATGGCGTTTTCTCCTTTTGCATTATTTGGTAAAAAAGTTAACTTTTAAATTATTTTTGTAAATAATTTTTTTTTTGTATTATTTAGAAAAAGACCTTCGAATTCTGATACACATAGATTGAGAGGTTTGGAGAGAGAAGGGAGACGAAATAAAGAATTCTTGTATAAGACATAAGAGAAGAACATTTAAAGCTAGTTTGGAATTCCTTTAAAAAATATCATATTTGGATGGTAAAAAGGCGAGTACTAATAGGAACCCGTTCCACCAGAAACCGGTTTCCTCTAACATGAATAAAATACTCATTGATATCCTAGACAGAATCCAAATCAGCTGGCACATGCACCTAGCGCACTTCCAGCTTCTCCCTATGGTTGAGATAGAACCCTGGCCTGAAGCTCAAAAAGTGGTTTAGGGCATTAGAGGCTTGACATATGTACAAGAAAGGTACCATCCAGAAGTGATGCTCGAAAACTATGCAGCAAGCACATTAGAGCGTAAATACATACTCCATACCCAATTTGTATGGGATCTAAATACAGGCTTAAGCTTCAAATACCATTAAGATTCGCCGTCTCATATCAGACTTCATACTCATACCATCTAGTTATTACATCATACCCATACCATTTAGTTATGATGTCAGTTCATTCGATATGAAGACCAATTCAGCATACCAATACTCCGATATGTCTCCTATACTGCATAACGGTATGATACAATTCGGCCGATGTATAGATTAGGCATGGCAAACCTTTGGACACCATAAACCTAAACCTAGCCTTGCTGTCAGGGTTCAGAATCCAGCATGTCTACTATTTCACATAACATCTGACGCCTAAACTCCAGATTTGCTGAGGTCTGGAAAAACGACGCTATCCTTCCAGCGGTCGTATCCCCAGGTCTCGGGTTGACATATATACGCCCCCCAACCTGTTTACTTTATGTCTCCATGCACTCCCTAAATTTGCCATCCACAAACACGGAACTTCGTATCAGAGAGACTTCTCTCTCTAATTAGATAGAATAAGACAAGGAAAAGGCTGGTTCAGTATTCTAGGGATTTTCATACATACCAGCAACAGATTTAATATCTATTACACAAATGAGGATTAGGACTTTTGATCTTAATAAGGCATTTTTAAGCTTTGCCTTTCCCAAGGACAGGTTACACACTACCAACGCATATGGTTTTATGACACTACCCCCAAATATGGTGTTGCTTTGATTGTTGTTGCACGTTTATCAAAATTTACAAAAACTAACTATATTTGTCAACCTGTAAGTTGGAAGACATGCGTCACTCATGGAAGTCATCTCAGTTCAGAAAAATGAATACCATACACGATGGATAGCATCATGATGGTTCTACATGGGAAGTACCTAAACTTCACCCTGCCTTTCACACCATTCAGCAAGGACAATCCATCGGTCCAAGACTCCCCACAAATTAGCAAACTGTGTTTCCTAAACATAAGGCCACTTCTTAACACATAAACAATCTGGGCTCCAAAAAGCTACCTCACAAATAGATCTCAGCAAGTCTGAACTCCGGTTCTGATAAATGGTCAAGCTGAACAACAAAATCCACATGCCACCATAACCTGCTGAGGATTCACAGATGCAAACAAAACAGCTTGCAATAGCAGCACATATACTAATTAAATAAACAGGTTCTACCAACACAAGCTACCTGCAATTGTTCCAGTTGTAGTGAAAACAAAATCAGGAAACTCCTCAAACCCAGACAACAGTAGGTACGCAAACAACAGCATAATACACAGCAGGAATGCCACTTCATATGTAATTGTTTCTATTAGACAACCTAATAACGCACCAGCAGGCAACGAACCACCAAAGCCTCAGCAACAGGCAGATAAGCAATCTTCAATTTTCTATATCATATATCACGCCAACAAATGAATGATCCCATCCTGAATCCTGTAAATCTGTTATTCTGCCCCTGAACAAAAAAAAACCACTTAATATAAGGCAGACTAAGAAAATCCCTTCAAAATTTTCATTCCACCCACATGCATCACAAAGGGAACAAACCAGCAGACTGGTTGCAGGAAGAGTTCTGCTGGCAATGAGGATTTTTCCATGCAGTCTACTGCTGCAATCTTCTCTTCTGAATGCTGATGATTATGCTTCTTTTCTTCATGCTTAAGGCCCAGACTCTCTCTGTGCCAAAAATAAGAAAGGATAAAGAAAACTCTTATTAGTGAAGCAAAGGTCAGATGAAAATTTTCTATAACAAAAGACCAAGCTAAGTAATGCAAATGTTTTTGGCTAAAAATTAAGCTACAAACCGATCATAGATTTCCAAGGACATTGGCAGCCCCTGAGGAGCATGCCCGGTCGCAGGCAGGGCCAGCACAGGACCCTCCTGGACCAAATGTAATACAAAGTTGGTTGATTGCTATTCAGAATCTTCATAATATTCTCCATCTGACAGATCATCAAAAGCCCTTATGTCCAGCTGGTAGCGAAGGATCCCACCAATGCCACCAAAGCCCCTGCAAAACTGAGAGCCCTCTTGAGATTTGTTGGTAACAAACTCAAGCGAGCAACCAAATCGCCTGTACTCATTTGCAAACCACTCCAAGAGAGAAATCTTCTCCTGCACTTCCAGATCTGCAGATGTTTCAGGATCTCGGAAGTTCTTCTGATCTGTTTCTTGGTCCTTGTTCAAATGCTTTATAATGATTTCCCCAGTAGTACCGTGCTTTAGCACATATCTGTTAATATCCAAATTTTCCCACACGATCAGGGTCTCAACAGCACCCATTTCAAGAGCTTTCAGCGTATCATCCACCCCAAAGACATATTTTCCAGTGTCTTGGCTTATTTCCTCAAAATACTTTCCTATCAACTTCTTTTCCTGTATGAACTTGACATTTGAAAGAATCTCTGAGGACAGTTCGATGGCCTGATTGAAACCATTCTCACCTCCATATGAGACATCAACTACATTGAGAATCTTAGCCTGTAAACGAGGATCAAACATATCAGATTGGCTCAACTCTGTTTTGAAATCAGCAGAACCAGCCAAAATCAACCCAGAAACATTCGGCTGACTGGTAGCAGGATTAATAAAAAATTGTGTGGCAAGTTCAGCTGTCTTGCGGACATAATTATGGCGCTTCTCCATCCGGAGGCGGGCAAATCGCAGTGCTGACTGCCCTCCTCTTCCATGCTTCTTTGGAAGATCAACCGTGAACTTGTGAAGCACTTCACGAGTATTGCCACTTAAAGTGCCAAAGAGAGTTCCATTTCCATCCATAACTATGAAACCAAATTTGTCATCAGATTCCAAAAGCTCATTCAATGCCTCTGTATGAAACTTGTTATCACAGAGATACAGTGAAGCATTAATCGGCTTGAATGGCTCAAAATCTATTGTGACCTTCTTTTCTTTTCCATCTTCAGTAACAATGGTACCTGTGTACAGAACTAGTCCATTGGGAGGAACCTTGCTATAAAGCTTCAACCTCTGCTGAGCAGAAGTGATGGCAGCCAAGACAGACTGTCGATTAACTCTGCTTTTGATATTCGAGGCAGTTCCATACTCATCACCCAACATTTTAGTGACTCGAGAAATTTGATCACGGGGTGGCATGATCAGAGAAATCATGCTTGTGCCATTACCTCTTGCAGCTTCCAGTGCCTTGATTAATTTCTTAATCTTCCAAATCTCAATATTCTTATCAGTTTCGTGGCCATCAGCCATTTTAAGAAAGTTTATAGCACGAAGGTGACAGAGAGCTAGCTGCACAAAACAGAGCATACTATATATTTAAGAAGCCACAACATGAACTGAATAAGGAATTATATGACATGGCAAAGCAGGTTCAGAACAACAAAGTAAAGACAATTTTGGAACTACAGCAGCCACCTGAAGGATCAATAGGCCCCATCATGTCATGCACATTTTGAAACGTTGGAAAGCACACCAACAAGTCATACTAAAGAAGTGATCGTATGGCAGAAATAAAACTGAACACAGTGATATACATAACAATGATAGCATCTCTAGCATGATTTTAGTTGCCCCATTACTGCTCACATGCACATTACTAAGTAAAAGATCTTTGATTATCTAGGAAAATACTATTAAGTAAAAGATAGTTGTTTATCTAGGATGATGAAACTGGAGTCTCTTATGGACCTTTGCTCATTTATTGATAAGATCAACATGGTATGAGATATTTGGACAAGGCCTTCACATTCTAGCTCACATGACTATGAACAAATGGATTGATCTCAATCATAGTGAGAAGATTCTCACAAAAGCAGGAGTAATTTGTAAAGGCACTCGATCAAAAAAATGAATTAGGATTCAAGACTCAATAAGACTAATAACTAACTAGTAAAAATAAGAAGAAGAAGAAGAAGAAGAAGAAGAAGAAGAAGAAGAAGAAGCTCAAACCCATTTTATATTGGCAGTGGCTGATAGACTAAAACGAACAGTTGGTGCAAAATCTTTAAACCTGATGGTTAAGCCACCAGAAAGATATGATAGAATTGATAAATTAGAAACCATAGACCACTGAGTCGTTAATACTAGTAAAAGTTTCTTGGCTAAACGTGAGTAATCACTTATCAATCAGTTTCCCACTTACAAAATCCTGCATTTCCATACGTATCAGGTTATACAAAAGAGCATTATTCTGCAAAATTCATTAGTCAATTATAGCATATTTAGTTGGTATAGGACTAATTACAGCAATTAGTGGAACTATGGAGAGAATATAAACATTTAACATATCAAATGAAATATCAAGTGAAAATGAACTCCGAGAGTGTAATGCTAATATGTCGGAGAAGGTTAACAATAAAAGCATTTGGTGGAGTACTGGTGCAAGTGTGCAACATCCATTGGAAGCTGGTATGCTATGGCACACAAAAAAAAAAGGAAAGAAAAAAAGAATTGCAAGAGTAAGTGTTTCTGATTGCTGAGGAAGTGAAAGAAAAAAAGAAAAAGAAGATTAATGGACAAAATTAAAAAAAGAAAGAAAAATGGGAATCATCTCACATTTGGTTGAACTAAGATTACTGGTAGAATTTTCCTTAACCACTTTTTTGTTTGTTTCAAAATCACTACATTTAGGAGAAGAAATATCTGAGCCCTTTCTTTTCTTCTCATTTTTCTCTGAATGTTTTTCCTTTTATCGTCAAACAATGGAAAAGAAGAACCCCCCCCCCCCCCCCACCGAACTTTCTTTCTCTTGTTTTCTCAGCAATTAAACAGATCCTAAGAGATAGTGATGATACGAATAGTAAAGCTGGGGGCACAATTATCAACAAATAAATAAAGAATTCAACATTGCAACAAAATAAAATAAACTGATGATAATAAATTGAAACATAAGGAAAGAGCAAAGAAAGCTGAGGAAATGTTAAGAGAGTAAGAGAGCATTAAATATTGCCCAAGTAACTCAATGGCTGGCCAACAGTTAGAAAAAAATAATCTAAGCATTCATCTGAATGAGATTTGTTAGCCATAATTAGCAACCACTCAGTAAAAATTGTATATGCTGAGATATAAAAAAAAGCTTCTAACCAAAATTCAGAAAGAGCGAACAGAGAAGAATTGTGTTCCTAGATTGTTATTTTAACAGTAAGATACCAGCGAGACTGAAGGGCATAATCCAAAAATACCAGGAAGGTTTGTAATTTGTTGCAACCTTCAAAATTGGTAAATTATGATCATCAGTGCATATTATGCAAGCATTCTCATCAACTAAAAGAACAAGGGGGAAAACACCATAAGCTCAGTAGCAATTGCAATCTTTCCCCTCAAGTTTTTGACCCATGTAGCTTGACTATTGACAATATGAACTACATGTACATTAACTTATCGATTATCCATCATGGGGGTAAAATCCATCAATATGAGCATATAGACAGATTGAAAAGATATAATCCTTAGAATGACAGAAAGATTGACCCCTTTTTTTCAGGGTATATGACCTTAACTGGCTGCACAAGAATAATAAAACAAACAAACAAGCTCCTTTTTGCCTCCATTACTTCTCCTACTTCTATTGTTCAAAACAGTAGGAACATCGTACCACTGCATGTCCAGAGGCTGTCAAACTGCTGCAGACATGAACATTTAATCATCAAACTAAACCCTTTTCCTCATCGGTAACTAAATATATATTGGGGAGATATAATCAAGATTACTCCAGACCCATGAAAAAAGACAGCTAAACCTCACTGACCGGGCTCTCTCTCTCTCTCATGCCCACGCAAAATTAATGCTATGTGGCTCCTATTATGTGCACAGGAAAATACTCCCAACCACATGGCAGGAGGGGATTAGCACAACTCCATATATTAATGTGATGCACTGACGATGGTTGAATTTTGAGTTAACATGCCAGCATTATTGGGCCCAGAGAATTTTTCATGTGTATGAAACAAGCACCTCAACGTATTTTCCCTTTTTTGCCAAGAAAGAGCCACAGATTAGTCTTTTGAGGATCCTTTTCTTCCAAAACTCTGACCAACTAAAGCAACTAGGAACCTTTTTACATTTGGATGTCCAACAGCAGATCGCAATATACCATCAAAATCAGATCGCAATCAAAGAAATAAACTTATTAAATGATAATTAACCAACATTTGGGCAGACCAGGTTGCATCAGAAGGGCCAATAAAGCCCTCACTGGGGCCTTTATAGTCCACTAAGGTGCTGCTATCATGCCGATCATGTGCAGCTTGTAATCTAGCTCCCTAGCAAACACAATTTTAAGCGTCGAACTTTTATAAGGGGAAAAACACATGTAATTCTACCAAAGAAATTTCCGTTCACCATAATAAACCTCACGCAATTCAGATTATTCTAACGAACTCGCAGCAATAAGCCATAGCATTCTCATCAATATTCCAGGAAAGAAAAAACTCCGACACTTTTATCTCACAAATCAACCGCAACCAACCGATTAATATACCAAATTTAAAACATGCAATCACAGGCCATCAATTTATTGATTTGCTTTTCCTCCGCGTTTACATACAAATCTCACGCAAATCAACCGAATCAAACAAACCATAGCACAAAATAACCACAAATTCCAGTATAATGATAAAAACCCTTGCAGATAAGAATCACATCTAGGGTCCCCCCTCCCCAACAGAAAAATGAGAGAGGAAAAAGAGAGAGAAAAAAAGACACAGCAGTAAAGATTGTCCTAGATGATGATGGATCTAAGGAAATATTAGAGCAAATTAAAGATATATACGGATCGAATAGAAACAAATTGAAATTTCAGAGAGAAACATATCGAAATCCAAACATCAATTGGCAACACGAATTAATAAGAACAAGAAATTGTAGAAAAGCATACAGAGCAATCGGAGAGTAAAGGAGAAATTAAAGAAAAAGTAAGAATCAAGACGTCTGGGTGGAAGAGAGGACCTGAGCGAGCTGCAGCAATCTCAGTGTCGCGCGGATGAGTCGGGAAAGGAAAGAGAGAGAGATTCTTTGGGTGGGGAGCGGGGGATGCGTCCGTCTTAAAGCGTCAGCCAAGCCTGATAGCCGTTGGATGGTCGATCTTACGGTTTAAAGTTTTTATCTTTTCTAATAAAAAGGAAATGTCAAAATTGATCCTTTTTTTCTAATTTGGGGATGTGGAAAGATATTCGGGGTTTAGATTTTTGGATTTAACCTCTCCACCAAGAAGCGATATAGAGATGAGCGGTGGATACTTTCTAAATTAGTAGCAATTTCTCTTTTTCTTTTGATACAATATATATATATATATATATCAAATTCATTCCCTATTTGTTTGAAATAGCATAGGTATAAACATTATCTAATATCTATGCTCGTGTTTATTCCCACAGCTACCTATATAATTGATGGTGGTAATGTAGGGCTTTTTTTCTTTTTTTTTTTTATGTTAGTTACTTGTTGATTATAAATTTATTTATCTAGTCTTGAAAAATAGTAGTATTCATCCTAATTGTTCAAGTACTATATTAAATATGTTCATGGAGTTTCCTACCCAATAATTTATATATAGTTCTTTTCCTTTCCCCTAAAGCCTATTATTCTCTTCATATAAATTTATTAAACAATAGATTTCACCATCGAAGATATCTTGCTATTTATTTTTTTAGGTTTATTATGCATATAGCATGTATCAGCTCATGAAATTAGTAAACAAATAACTTCTAACAAAAACGAAACTGACGGTCATTATCAAAAGGAATCTCTCTGCCGACATCCATATTATGTGTGGTCCAAACTCTCTATGAAACTATTAAAAGGAATCTCTCTAACTTGTGTGTAACCTTATATACATGATATAATATGTAGTAAAGATCATGTTTTTTTTTGACAGATAATTCAGAAAAAAATATTGTAAGACATACTATTTAACTATTTAGAGATTGGTTAATTATGTGTAACCCAAAGACAGCAAATGATTTTTATTTAGTTTGGTGCCAAATCAACACTTGTTACCTTAAACACTTGGATAAACTATGTTGGTCATCTTGTGTTTTTCTTGCATCCCTAAATGTTAATGTTATAATCTTTTTCATATTTCCTAGGATATTGTTCAGCTTTCCCCCCTCACTTTTGGAAAAAAATAATAAAAATCATTTACAAGATAAGGTGAATAAAATTTTCAAAATACACCATTTTTTTTGGTAATAATTCAAAATACACCATTTAGAGCCCCTTTGCGTCATTCTTTGATTTCTAGAAATTTCAGGTAGTGGGAAAGTTTCCACTTTGCTTTTGATTTTTTTAAAAAAGAACTATTTAAAAGGAAAAAAGAAAATATTTTTTTCAACAAGCCTAATGCCACTTGGCCTAGATTAACTGAAGTTGTATGGCGCTTGTAACCCTTATTTTCTATGTTGCTTTTACCATTAAGCCAATGTATTAGCTTATGGAGAACAAATAATCAAAGTCATAGACAACAAGATAAATTTCTCGACCTAAAGGAAATAGAACTTAGGTTGTTGATTGCACAACACTTTGAAAACAAGAAAAACAGCATCAGAAAATTTGCATAAAATTTTGTTGGAAGGACTCTAGTTATTAGCTGTGGATTTCAAGATGCCATATATCCTCCCATGGTATCTTGCTTTGTATGTAAACATTGATATCTCTGCTGGTAGCTTCTTAGGTTTTAGAGGCTTTACTTTTACGTGGCATTTTTTAATGAGGCAAATAGTAGAAAAATCTTGTGTCAAATAATATGATGGAATTTAGTTTGAGTATGAAATTGATAGCCATGATGCACCTATACTTGTGAGTTTGTTCTTTTCTATTATATAGGCAAATGTGAGTTTACTATTTCTATCTTTGCTATGTTATCTTAATATTTATTTTTATTTTTCAATAGAAAAAGAATGATAAAGCCCATGCTGCCCTTTTTGTCTAATTTTCAGCGAGCTATCATGCTACCCAACATTGATCTCATCAATCTGGTTTAGAGTTTGGACCATGATGATCTTCTAATTACTAATGACCCAAACATCTGGTCCTTCCTAGGATTGAACCAAACTTCTGTGTTTAGGTTGGTTTCAAATGTCTTTTAGTCGATGTTGGCTTCCTAGTGGTTTTCAAATTTGGATGGAACCAAATACTTATTTAGTCCCATTTATTTTTAAGAGACCTTCAGTATTTTTTTTTTTTTGTGAGTATGAGACATCCTTTTTAGTTGAGATGCCATATAGAGGGAGAGAGGTTTGTTTTCTTTTTCTTCTTTTTTTTTTTTTAGACCATAGTCAAGTGTGGCTTTTGGCTTATGATATTTTTCTTCGATAAATTTATTTTACTCTCTTCTTTTTTATTTTTTTAATATTTATTTTAGATTATTGGTTAGTGCATTTGATTTACTATAGATAGTGTGCCATTCTATATGATACCAGTGCAAGGTTTTATTTTTTTTGTATTTATTTTGGATCATTGGCCAGTGCATTTGGTTTACTACAGATAGTGTGCCATTATATATAATATCAGAGCAAGGTTGGAATACGGCCAAGTAGTATGCGGCTTCAATTAGATTTTTTTTAAAAAAAGTTTCAAAACTGTGACTCAGTTGTTGGTGGTTTTGAGGATAATTGCTTAGCATAATTTTTAAACTTTCAGTAATTTATTATGTACACGTGCACATGTATCTACTTTATTATAATTTGATAGTTAAGCCATAATAGTCGATTTCACCAACATCACTTTGCCAATACTAACTTAGCTTGCAAGGTTGCTTGATGACTTAGGTCACAACACTCACTATATTATTCATCTTTATTGTGATCATGATGGTATTATTTGATTGATGAGGAATCTGATGTTTAATGCAAAGATAAAGTACATCGAGATTTATCATCACTTAATTAGAGTAAAAATTATAAATGAAGAAGTTGATTTACTTCTAATTTCTAAAAAGAATTAGCTGGTAGATATATTCATCAAAGAATTGATAATCAAGCAGTATGAAGTTTGGCATGGAAAACTCAATATTGTTAGAATTGAGTTTGTAATAAGGGAAGTATTGGACTCATCATGAACTCCAATGCTTAATTGGTTTTTCTTTGATTATAGGTGCTAGTATAGGATAAATAACTTAATGCACAAAATTTTGTCTCTTTGTAGGCATTGGCTTCTTGGTGGTTTTCAAATTTTGGTGAAAATCAAACACTTGTTTGGTCACATATGATGTTCTTTTTAAAAGACCTTTGGTGTCTCTTGTCTTTCGTGAGCATGGAGTGTCCTTGTGTGTAATGAGAGAGAGAGAGAGAGAGAGAGAGAGAGGTATATTTAGTCAAGACGCCACATAGAAGGAGAGAGCTTCTTCTTTTCTTTTTTTCTTTTTGAGAGCAAGATTCAAGTATGGCTTTTGGCTGATAAAGTTTTTCTTGAATAAATTTAATTTACTCTCACCTAGATTTTTCTTCGAGCATCTCTTCCTTATGCATGTATAGAGAACTGCCCTATAGATAAATTCAATAATTTATTGTGCATATATCCAAATATGCGGACTCTCTTGTGATTTGATATTCATATCATGATGGCCGATTCACCAACATTAGCATAACAGACTTCACCAATATTAACTTAGCTTGTGAGGTTGCTCGTCAGTTAGGTCACAATACTAACTATATTATTCCTCTTTATTGTAATAATGAGAGTGCTATCTGATTGGCAAAGAATTTGATGTTTAATGCAAAACAAAGTACATCAAAGTTTATCATTATTTAATAGATACAAAATTATAAATAAAAAAGTTAATTTGCTTTCATTTTCTACAAAGGATCAATTGATAGATAACTTTACCAAAGGATTGGTTGTCAAGTATTTTAAAGCTTTGTATGGTAAGCTCGATGCTGCCGGTATGAGGTTTGTAATAAGAGAGAGTTTTGGAGTCATTATGAATTCTAATACATAATTAATTTTTATTTATTTTTAACTGTCAATTTAGGATAAGTAGATTGAATATTAGGCTCAATATACAAAATTTTATCCTAGTGGATGTTAGCTTCTTGGTGGTTTTTAAATTTGGATAGAAACCAAAATATTTGTTTGGTCTCATATAATGTTCTTTTTAGCGACATTTGGTATCTCTTTTCTTTCATAGCATGGGACATCCTTGTGTGTGATGTCTAAGAAAGAGAGGTATCTTTAGTTGAGATCCATGTATGTAGAGGGAGAGAGGTTCTTGTTTCTATTTTTTTTTTTTTTTTGAGAGCAAGAGTCAATTATGACTTTTGGCTTATAATATTTTTCTTGAATAAATTAGTTTTACTTTCTCCTAATCTTTTTTTCTCAGTATCTCTTTCTTGTTATTATTATTATTATTATTATTGTGTCTGTTCTAGATTTTGGATCAATATATTTGATCTTCTCCTAGTAGTATGCCTTTCTACATTACATCCTCTAATTTCTTGTCTTCTTTTCCTCTTAATTCCCTCCCTTGCTTTTGTATGGTGATAATATATATAGAGAGTTGGGATCCTCTTTAGTTAGGAAATGAAAAGAAAGGGTCAAATATTGAAAGTACCATCATCTATGAATCATACAAAGTCCCTATGATTCCATAAACCCTAAACATAGACAATGCACTGCATGATGGCATAAGGGACACAAGATCACATCACATAATTCGATAGCCGTGCCATTTCAATAGTGAAATAGAAGGTGAAAACTCAATCAAGATTGTTTTCATATTTATGATAGCTTCTTAATTATGCCACATGAATAGTTTTTCTTTAAAATAAAAATCTTCCAATTTTAATGGTCCTCATGGTTTTTTTTGCTCATCCGTAAAGGCCTTTGATGTGTCCAACTAGTTCAAATTTCTTCATATCAATTGAGAGGCTGAAGAGGTAGATGGTGAAATAACTTTAGATGGAGCCCTTAATCCAACAATATCTTAAAGGTTATGGGATTATTATAATATTGACCTTTTTATTTCCCTTTTCTCCTCTCGTCCTCCTCAAGTAACTTCAAACAAGATGCACTTTTTGAACCCCTAAAATTTTTAGGACTATTATATTAGTCTTTCACATGGATCTTGGTTTCTTAAACTTTTTTTGGTGATTCCTTCCTTCTATATCCACCTCCTTAGTTAAATTATAATAGTTATGCATTTAAAGTTCTCAAAATAATCCTATACAAAATTGAAATTGTTGTAGAGCTAGGAGCTCAATAAAATCCTATTTAAATGCTTACTATGGCTTGCATGATTCATGTAATGTCTCAATAATTTTCATTGATGTGGAGACATCTAGAGAGGTGGCAGCTGATTAAGCATCATGCACTATAGATGAATAAAAAGAACCAACAAGAACCACTAGATTAGGTAGAAGATAATTAAAAAGGAGCACATATGAGGCAAGATTGTAGCTTGCATGAACATGATCCTAATCTCCACACAAAAGGGTATTTGAAAAGCAAGAAAACAAGAGAAAAAATGGAAAATTTGAGGGTACAAAAGAAGTCTAGAAAGGATGCATGCTGACATGTTTGAGATCTCCACAAGTCATTACATAACAAACAACCCTAAACCCCTCATACATATAGCTAGCAACAAAAGAGAGTGGAAAGTTTCAAAATTACACGCTTCTTAAATTTGGTTAGAGGGAGATTCAGCTACTGTTGTTTTATGGTTAAGTAATTATACAATGAAAAGTTTTAGCTGTATTCCTCATGTAAAAGATCTATACCAATGAAAAGCTTATGAGATTTTTCATAAAATCATGCATATCTTTAAAGAAGCTAATCCGGTTGTGGATTTTATGGCTAATAAGGCTTTGCAAGGAGATTTTTCTTGATCATCTGAGATTGTTGTTGACGGGCATTGCAGGTATCTCTTATAGGTTGATGCTTAAAGAATCCATTACATAAGATAATCTTTGGAGGTCAAATCTAG
Organism: Elaeis guineensis; assembly: GCF_000442705.2. Classification (NCBI taxonomy): domain Eukaryota; kingdom Viridiplantae; phylum Streptophyta; class Magnoliopsida; order Arecales; family Arecaceae; genus Elaeis; species Elaeis guineensis. Next base: position 94,892,804 of record NC_025993.2, on the reverse strand, counting down.
ATATCTATTGACACTTGCCCTTAGTATGCTATGATTTTTATTATAATTTGAATAGTTGCATTGCATTTCTTGATTTTTTGATGTCATTGATCTGATTTTCTTAGAATTTCATGCACTCCATGTAGAGAACTATTAGCATAAATCCCTGTATTTTACTAATTCTCATAATATTCTTGTTAGTAGTTGATAAACAGGATCTAAAATTTTATTTTCATTATATGTCTGTATTAGATGTATGCCCTAGAAGTCAATTAGGCTGACACATGTAAATTTTTTAAAGACATAATTTGTATCTTTTGACTTATTAATAAAATAAAATTTAGATTATTTTATCATTCATATTTTTGTATCCATGAATAGTCCTAGGGATTAATAAGAAGATGACATATATTCTAAGAGTTAGAATTTGAAACATGTGTCATTAATGATTAATTTCTAAATGTTTCTGATCAATAGATAATCATGAGAATGGTGATTAATCTGATTGGTACATAAGTCACTTTCTTTAGAATAGATAAGTCTTGAGTCTATAGTGTGGAGATATTAGTGCGAGAGTGCAGGTATTTGTTAGAGAACAAAAGTATCAAGCATGATCGATATGAGAAGTCAGATGGATGACTATCCACTCGTCAATGACTTACTAAATGCTACAGTAGTATGATTAGTCCTTAGACCTATAGTGCCTCAACTGTTCACAATGAAATTGCTATAGTTTGACTGTATATAAACTTGATCCCTAGCCATATGGGTCATCGTAGTACATGTTGGCTGTAGTAGGTTCATTGTAGGAATAGAATGTGCATCTAAATAAAATTTATCATTCTTATTAGAGAATGAAGATAGTCCTATATAGTTTATAAGGTTGAGTTTAGGAGACCTTGGTTAAGACTATGTGAACAGTGGAAAGGAGTTTCCACATACTTTGCATCAGAAACTCAAGTTGAATAAATTCTATATATGACAGATATTGTGGTTTGATTAGTAATCTATAATCTCTTTCTTATCGAAATCATGATAGAAGGACTGTATCACATGACAATTGTACATAGAGGTTCATTCCATTCCATTCTGCTAGTCTGCCACTATATGTTGCTAGGTATCATTGGTAGATTGTGAGGCCCACAAAGAATCAGATAGATGATCGGATGATTCTTTGATAGAAAGAATTAAAAATATTTTAATCTATTAAAAAGAATTTTAATAATGTTGTGATAGAGATCACAATATGACTCACTATCAGACAGAATAGAACTATGGAGTTATACACAAAAAGAGTTTGAGACTGATTAGATGATTGGAATCTAAAATTATCAATATAATTGATAATTAGATTAATTTATAATTGTTAAATATAGTAAAAACTTAATTGTTAAAGGTTAGCAAGTTTGAGGAAGGAATAATATGCAAATGTTGCATGTCTTGATTTGATTAGATCAGATTAATTCAAATTGAATCAAAAAGAGATTTAGGTTCAATTGAATTTGGATAAAGTCTTGAATAAAATTGGGCTTAAGTCACATGCAACCAAATGAGTTTGGATGCATTAGGTATGTGACATTTGAGTCTAGTCTAATTAATTTTGACTTGATCTTGGACCAGTCAACATGATCCACATCCTAAGATTTCTTGAATGAAACCCTAGGCACTGCAAGAGGTAGTAAATGAGGTGCCACATCTAGGATTTGTGAAACCCTAGCCACCCAAGCCAAACATGGAAGTTTGTTGGTTGATTTAGGTGGGGCAGCAACACTGAGATTCTCTCCTTAGAGTTCTAGGCGTTAGGGACTCTTTTGGGTGATTTATTTTCAAGAAAACTTGAGGCAACTCGTTAGGATTTTGTGCCTATAGATATGTGGCCAAACCTCAAGGGTTTATGAGTTCCTATGCCCTACAAGATTCTCTTTGCTTTTAGGTTGCTGCCCTCTCTCCTTTCTTCTCCATGCCCCAAGGCCTTTTTTTCTTCTTAGTATTACTAAAATCAGATTTCAGCAAAAAAGTTCTTGAAGAAGCTCTAGTCCTGCCATGTTTCTTAAGGAGTTGAGAAGGATCTTCCATCAAGTAAGGGTTCTGTAAGGAAGCTAGCACCCTAGAGAATCCGATTATTGCAGATCAGCCCTTCGACTTCATGTGCATATCCGTAGAGGTCGGATACTTGCATGGCTGTAAGGAAAGAAATAAATCCATGATCATCAATTGCAGTGTTGGTGTGGACACCAGAGCCATCAAAAGTCGGTGACATGATTTAGATTCGATTTGGATTGAAGAAGTCCCATTAGATTGACTCTACTTTAGTTATTTATTTTCAGTCAATAAATTTTTGATGCATTTAGTTTTGGATCCATAGGGCCATACTTAAGTTTGTATTGGGTTTGTCCACGTTATTTTTGGAGCCACTACTCTCCACATGCTCAGAAAAAAAAATGCATGCCAGCATGTGCCATGCCTAAGGATTCTCATGTTAAGTTGTGCCAAGCATCAAGCGCCCACATGGAGTTTCATTTCTTTCCTAAGATTTCTTAAGAGTTCTTAGCTACTTATTTTGTTGAAGGCTAATTTTTTTTCTATGATAGATTACTTTATTTGAAAACCAGATATAATGCTTTACTTTTTTATGTAAGGACTGATTTCTTCCTTGTAAAAGATAAGAAATTTCTAAAAAAATAGGATTTCTAGGGTCCTATATAAATTTTTGTATTTTTCATGAAGAGAGCAATGAATAATTTTACAAACTTCATAAATACTTGTGTCAATCACTCCGAGAGAATGAGGATATGAAACCCAAAATTATCTCACAAGAGGAGGGTGTGAGGCCCACTTGTTATCCTATCTTTTTAACCTTCATCTACTTGAGATCCAGTATTCCTACGATCCCGATTAGACTCTACCATCTACCTACACAAGCCTATCCCATAAAAAAAAGATCTGTTTTCTTCAGAATTTTTATTTATCGTGCTGAGAAAAAAGAGTGATCTCTTATTCTATAGATCATATGCTGTCAAGAACCTTCGTTCCTTCTCAGTTGATCTTTGATTTTTATTTTTCTGTTAGATCTGACATTGGTAAAGATCTAGTTCTTTATCGATGGATCTGTTTGGTTAAAAGATTAAGAGCTCTAATCAGGGTAGTTTCTTAACTATCACGATCTGAATTTTTATCATCTTCTTAGATTTTATCACGGGTTTAGTGTTTTACTCTCTCTCTCGTTTTCATTCATATTTTTTTTTGTATTTACTCGTGAACATATTTAATTTCTGCTATCTGTTTATGTACTTTTTTATTGCTAGTTGTTTACTGATCTCTAGAATAACATTCATCTTCATCATTTAGATTGATCTCGCTTTGATTTTGTATCAATCAATCATACCTCCTGAGCAAAGTATAGGTAACTATACTGTCTGTCCTGAAAATAATAATGTCTCTGGCTGAATGTGATTTGTTGTTGATGAACAGAAGGGAGCTTGATCATTAGGATTGATTTTTTTTTCTTTAGGATTGTCCCACATCAGGTGTTCATCTACCCATGCAAAAGAATAATAAAAAAATTATTTTTTTATTATTATTCTATTCTTTTTTCTTCTATGTACATTGGACTTTTAATTATAGATTTTCTCTTTCATATGACGAGTTGGATAGTTTTAAGTTTGCTGTGCATGTTAAATAGATTAGATCTATTTTTCTTCTCTACCGACTCTATTAATTAAATTCATATGATATTTTATTTTAATTAATTTGATTAATTAAAATATATATGAGAAATCTAAAAGGTTCTTCAATCCGAACTACTATTGTGAAAACAACATCGACTAAGGCAGGAGAATAATAAAGATATTCAGCATGTCAGAATGGAGGGAAGTATGTCAAATTGACATGCTTGTTTAATGTTTCTTTTCTTAGCTATCATGTAGGTTGCCTTGATGACTCCTCTATGCTTCGGAGAGACTTGGGTCATGTTCCTTTATTAGCCCATTCACAGTAGAAAAAGGTTTCAAAAAAAAAAAAAACTCTAGTTATGCATCATAGACAGGGAACTCTTATAAACTTGAAGAAGCTTTCAAATATCTTCACCATGGGGGAGCATCAAAATCAAAACACTGGAAAGAGAGAGTTTAGAGGAATTCTTCCTAACCTGCTTCTCTTTTGCTTGCATGGGTTCCTCTGGGTTTGTTTTCTTTGTTGTTTTAATTGTTTTTCCTCTTGTTGTCTTAGCCCTCGTACCCATCTAAACTAGTTATTTATGGATAACATGTTGCTGAATGGTAAAAGGAATCATGGGAGAGCTATCATATGTATGCTATATGTAATTCAGGAAGAGATGTTTCAATATAAGCAAGTAACAAAGGTTGAATGGAAAGGAAAGAAAAGAAAAAAGAATGAGAGAGAGAAGGAAAAAAATAGGATAAGTTATATTCTTGATCCTTGAACTTAGTTAAATTTTCTTAAATGGTCCATGAAATACAAAATCCTAAACTATAGTCTTCCAACTATTTGAATCGGTTTAACATTGTTGCCCTCAAACATGATTCCGTTGATCATCTCTCATCGAAAGTCCAACTTGACAATCTCCGGTACTTACATGGTACATCCTTTACTCGCATGGCTCAACCGATGTTGATGTGGCTTAAAATATTTTAAAAAATATTGTTGATGTGGCCAAAATTTTTGATTTCAGAAGACATCATCTTCTTCTCCGTCTTCTTCTCCAGTTTTCTTAAAACCCATCAAATATTATCTCCATCCTTTATCTCTCCTCTTCCCATCACTTTCTCTCTAATTCCAAGAGAAAATATGGCGATAGCCCTCCCTGTGGTGCATGAAGAACTAGAAGACTCTAACCCTCCCCTTGACATGCATCTGGAAATCTACCTCCATGTTGCCCCCTGGAGTGCAGCAGGTAGCATGTGGGGTGCAGTCGCTGCCAATTTGACCGGCGGGGATGAACATGAAGCCTACCTGGTCTCCAACCTAGATGAGCTAGAGCATGCAATCGTAGTAGGGGAAGGCGGCACGGTTGGAGTTGCACACCACCGCGCAGTGGGCAAAGGTGAAGCTGATGGTGTCATTACTGGCAGAGAAGCCTAGGAACCGAACATCATCCACCTGGGTCTTGGGGTCTCGAGGCCAGAAGAAGACAAGGAAGACTGCCACCAGTGCCACTGCTATGAGGATTAGAAACACCATCGCCACCATGCCTTGTTAGTCCTGATGGTCCCATAGGAGTATAAAAGCATCGTCTTATCGTTTTGGCTCACCATCTCCCACCGGCATCTGAGATCAGGCTCCATCACCATCAATTCCTCAATCATGTAGCAGATGTGGGCATTCTTGCTGATGATCCGGCAATCCTTGAGGAGGACAATGGGGATTGCAGTCATGGGGGAGTTTGCCGATGAGGGGGCGGGTGGCGAAAGCTAGGATTGGGTCGGAGTTAGAGATTTGCTTCACCTTTTCTTGTGGGGTGTTTAGGGGGTTGGTGGTGGTGAGGACGACACTGAAGGACAAAGACGATGGAGAAGTGGATGGAGTTGGAGAGAGAAGGAGAGGATGATTTGGCCCTTGCGGATGAAGAGGTGGGAGAAGAGGATTTCTGATAAAAGTTGATGGCATCTTTTCTTTCTTGTTTTAATTTTTTTATATTTTTTAAACATATTTTAAGTCATGCCAGCATTGGTCTAGCCATGCAGGTAAAGGGTATTCCATGTAAACATCAGATTTTGTCAGATCAGATTTTTAGTGAGAGAAAACTGTCGGCGAGAGAAAACTATCGGAATCATTCCTAAGGATAATTTTCATATTTCATATAGCTGGGGGACTAAAGTTTAGAGTTTTATAGTTTATGGATCATTTAAGAAAATTCGACTTAGTTCAGAGATCGAAAATAGAATTTATCCAAAAAAATATAAAAAATCAGGATGAGAATGTGAGGTTCATTCTAACAGGTTTCATTCCTTTTTCTAAGTAGGATCCTACTTGGATATATTTTCTTTGACAGCTTCTGCCTACTTCTGGTGTCACAACCCACTATATATTGACTCTATGAACCAAAAGTTCTTTTTAATTAATATGATGTTGTTAAGTCATTTCATGTTGTTTTCCCTAATGGCATATTGGGTATGACTTCTTTCAACTGCATATGTATCACGGTAATTTGGAGGATTTTAGACAACTACCCTATAGATAAATTCAATAATTTATTGTGCATGTATGCAAATATGCGGACTCTATTGTAATTTGATATTCATATCATGATGGTCGATTCACCAACATCAGTATAACAGACTTCACCAATATCAACTTGGCTTATGAGGTTGCTAGTCAGTTAGGTCATAATATTAACTATATTATTCCTCTTTATTGTAATAATAAGAGTGTTATCTGATTGACAAAGAATTTGGTGTTTAATGCAAAACAAAGTACGTTGAGGTTTATCATTACTTAATAGATACAAAATTATAAATAAAAAAAATTAATTTACTTTTATTTTCTACAAAGGACCAATTGATAGATATCTTCACCAAAGGATTGGCTATTAAGTATTTTGAAACTTTGTATAGCAAGCTCGGTGCCGTCGGTATGGGGTTTGTAATAAGAGAGAGTTTTAGAGTCACTATAAATTCTAATGCATAATTAGTTTTTATTTATTTTTAGATATCGATTTAGGATAAGTAGATTGAATGTTAGGCTCAACATACAAAATTTTATCTTTTAGTAGATGTTAGCTTCTTGGTGGTTTTCAAATTTAGATAGAAATCAAATATTTGTTTGGTCTTATGATGTTCTTTTTAGCCACATTTGGTATCTCTTTTCTTTCATAAGTATGAGACATCCTTGTGTGTGATGTCTAAGAGAGAGAGGTACCTTTAATTGAGATGCCATATATGTAGAGCGAGAGAGGTTCTTGTTTTTTTTTTTTTTTTGAGAGCAAGAGTCAATGATGACTTTTGGTTTATAATATTTTTCTTGAATAAATTAGTTTTACTTTCTCCTAATCTTTTTTTTTCAATATCTCTTCCTTGTTATTGTTTGTTTGTTTGTTTGTCTCTTTTTTTTTTTTTTGTCTGTTCTAGATTTTGGACCAATATATTTGATCTTCTCCTAGTAGTATGCCTTTCTACATTACATCCTCTAATTTCTTATCTTCTTTTCCTCTTAATTCCCTCTCTTGTTTTTGTATGAAGATAATATAGAGATAGAGTTGGGATCCTCTTTAGTTAGGGAATGAAAAGAAAGGATCAAATATTGAAAGTACCATCATCTATAAATCATACAAAATCCCTATGATTCCATAAATCCTAAACATGGGACAATGCACTGCATGATGGCATAAGGGACACAAGATCACATCACATAATTCAATAGCCAAGCCATTTCAACATTGAAATAGAAGGTGAAAACTCAATGAAGATTGTTTTTATATTTATGATAGCTTCTTAATTATGCCACATGAATAGTTTTTCTTTAAAATAAAAATCTGCCAATTTTAATGGTCCTCATGGTTTCTTTTGCTCATCTGTAAAGGTCTTTGATGTGTCCAACTAGTTCAAATTCCTTCATATCAATTGAGAGGTTGAAGAGGTGGATGGTGAAATAACTTTAGATGGAGCCCTTAATCCAACAATATCTTAAGATCATGGGATTATTATAATGTTGACCTTTTTATTTCCTTTTTCTCCTCTCATCTTCCTCAAGCAACTTCAAGCAAGATGCACTTTTTGAACCCTTAAAATTCTTAGGACTATCATATTAGTCTTTCACATGGATCTTGGTTTCTTAAACTTTTTTTGGTGATTCCTTCCTTCTATATCCACCTCCTTAGTTAAATTGTAATAGTTATGCATTTAAAGTTCTCAAAATGATCCTATACAAAATTGGAATTGTTGTAGAGCTAGGAGCTCAATAGAATCCTATTTATGGTTTCCATGATCCATGTAATGTCTCAATAATTTTCATTGATGTAGGGACATCTAGAGAGATGGCGGTTGATCAAGCATCATGTACTATAGATGTATAAAAAGAACAAATAAGAACCACTAGATTAGGTAGAAGATAATTAAAAAGGAGCACATATGAGGTAAGATTGTAGCTTGCATGAACATGATCTTGATCTCCACACAAAAGGGTATTTGAAAAGCAAGAAAACAAAAGAAAAGATGAAAAATTTGCAGGTACAAAGGAAGTCTAGAAAGGATGCATGCTGACATGTTTGAGATCTCCATAAGTCATTACGTGATAAACAACCCTAAACCCCTCATACATATAGATAGCAACAAAAGAGAGTGCAAAGTTTCAAAATTACATGCCTCTCAAATTTGGTTAGAGGGAGATTCGGCTACTATTGTTTTATGGTTAAGTAATTATACAATGAAAAGTTTTAGTTGTATTCCTTATGTAAAAAATCTATACCATTGGAAAGCTTCTGAGATTTTTCATAAAATCATGCATATCTTTAAAGAAGCTGACCCGATTGCGGATTTTATGGCTAATAAGGATTTGCAAGGAGATTTTTCTTGGTCATTTGAGATTGTTGTTGACGGGCATTGTAGATACCTCTGATGGGCTGATGTTAAAGAATCCATTACACAAGATAATTTTTGGGGGTCAAATCTAGATATCTATTGGTAGCTAACTTTAGTATGCTATGGTTTTTCTTATAATTTGAATGGTTGCATTGTATTTCTTGACTTTTTGATGTCATTGATTTGATTTTCTTAGAATTTCATGTACTCGATGTGGAGTACTATTAGCATAAATCCCTATATTTTACTAACTCTCATAATATTGTTGTTAGTGGTTGATAAACAGGGTTTGAAATTTTATTTTCATTGTATATTTGTATTAGATGTATACTCTAGAAGTCAATTAGGTTGACACACAAATTTTTTAAGGACATAATTTATATCTTTTGATTTATAAATGAAATAAAATTTAGATTATTTTATCATTCATATTTTTATATCTATGAATAGTCTTAGGAATTAATAAGCAGATTACACATATTCTAAGAGTTAGAATTTGAGACATATATTATTAATGATTAATTTCTAAATACTCTCGATCAATGGATAATCATGAAGATGGTGATTAATCCGATTGGTGCATAAGTCACTTTCTTTAGGATAGAGAGTCTCGAGTCTATAGTGTGGGGACACTGGAGTAAGAGTGCAGGTGTTTGTTAGAGAATAAAAATATCAAACGTGATCAATACGAGAAGTCAGATGGATGACTATCCACTCATCAATGACTTACTAGATGCTACAATAGGGTGACTAATTCTTAGATCTGTGGTGCCTCGATTGTTCACAATGAGATTGCTATAGTTTAACTGTATATAAACTTGGTTCCTAGCCGTATGGATCATCGTAATATATATATTGGCTGTAGTAGGTTCGTTGTAGGAATAGGATGTACATCTAAATGAAATCTATCATTCTTGCTATAGAAGAAAGATGGTCCTATGTAATTTATAAGATTAAGTTTAGAAGATCTTGGCTAAGACAGTGTGAACAGTGGAAAGGAGTTTCTAGATACTTTACATCAAGAACTTAAGTCGAATAAATTCTATATATGATAGATGTTATGGTTTGACTAGTAATCCATAATCTCTATCTTGTCAGAATCATGATAGAAGGACAGTATCATACGACAACTGTACCTAGAGGTTCATTCTATTCCATTCTGTTGGTTTGCTAGCATATGTTGCTAGGTGTCACTAGTGAATTGTGAGGCCCACAGATCAGATAGATGATCGGATGATTCTTTGATGGAAAGAATTGGAAACATTCCAATCCATTGAAAAAAATTTTAATGATGTTGTGATAGAGATCACAACATGACTCACTATCAAACAAAATAGAACTATGGGATTACACATAAAAAGAGTTTGAGATTGATTAGATTGTTGAAATCCAAAATTATCAATATGATTAATAATTGAATTAATTTGTAATTGTTATAAATAGTAAGGACTTAATTGCTAAAGTTTAGCAAGTTTGAGGAAGGACTAATATGCAAATATTGCATGTCCTGATTTGATTAAATCAGATTAACTCACATTGAATCAAATAGGGATTTGGGTTTAATTGAATTTGGATCAAATAAAATTGGGCTTTGGTCACATGTAACCAAATGAGTTTGGATGCATTAGGTGTGTGACACCTGAGTCTAGTCTAATTGATTTTGACTTGATCTTAGATCAGTCAACCTGATCCATATCCTAAGGTTTCTTGAATGAAACCCTAGGCGCTGTAAGAGGAAGTAAATGGGGTGCCACATCTAGGATTTGTGAAACCCTAGCCACCCAAGCCAAACATGAAAGTTTGTTGGCTGATTTAGGTAGAGCAGCAACATTGGGATTCTCTCCCTAGAGTCCTAGCCGTCATGGACTCTTTTGGATGATTTATTTTCAAGAAAACTTGGGGCGACTCCTTAAGGTTTTGTACCTATAAATATGTAGCCAAACCTCAAGGGTTTATGAGTTTCCATAACCCACAAGATTCTTTTTACTTCTAGGTTGTTGCCCCCTCTTTCTCTCTTCTCTATGCCCCAGGGCCTCTCTTTCTTTTTAGTATTGCTGAAATCAGATTTCAACAAAAGAGTTCTTGAAGAAGCTCTAGTCCTGCTATGTTTCTCAAAGAGTTGAGAAGGATCCTCCATCAAGCAAGGATTCTGCAAAGGAGCTAGCTAGCACCCCGAAGAACCCGATCATTGCAAATCAGCTCTGTGACTTCATGTGGATATTCATAGAGGTCGGACACTTGCATGGCTGTAAGAAAAGGAATAATTCTATGATCATCAATTGTGGTGTTCATCTATTCGTGCAAAGAAATAATAGAAAAGTTATTTTCTTATTATTATTCTATTCCTTTTTCTTCTATGTACATTAGAGTTTTAATTATAGATTTTCTCTTTCACATGGTGGGTTAGGTAGTTTTAATTCCGCTATGCATGTTAAATAGATTAGATCTATTTTTCTTCTCTACCGACTTTATTAATTAGTAGGATTAATTAAATTCATGTGATATTTTATTTTAATTAATTTGATTAATTAAAATATATGTGAGAAATCTAAAAGTTCCTTCAGTCTGAACTACTACTGTGAAAATAACATCGACTAAGGTAGGAGAATAATAAAGATATTCAGCATGTCAGAATAGAGGAAAGTATGTCAAATTGATGTGCTTGTTTAATGTTTCTTTTCTTGGCTATCATGTAGGTTGCCTTGATGACTCCTCTCTATGCTTCAGAGAGACTTGGGTCATGTTCCTTTATTAGCCCATTCACAGTAGAAAAAGGTTTCAAAAAAAAAAAAAACTCTAGTTATGAATCATAGACAGGGAACTCTTATAAACTTGAAGGAGCTTTCAAATATCTTCACCATGGGGGAGCATCAAAATCAAAACACTGGAAAGAGGGAGTTTAGAGGGTTTCTGGAAAGAGGGAGTTTAGAGGGTTTCTTCCTAACCTGCTTCTCTTCTACTTCCATGGGTCCCTCTGGGTTTGCTTTCTTTGTTGTTTCAATTATTCCTCCTCTCATTGTCTTAGCCCTCACACCCATCTAAACCAGTTATTTATGGATAACATGTTGCTGAATGGTAAAGGGAATCATGGGAGAGTTGTCATATGTATGCTGTGTGTGATACAGGAAGAGGTATTTCAATATAAGCAAGTAACAAAGGTTGAATGGAAAGGAAAGAAAAGAAAAAAGAATGAAAGAGAGAAGGAAAAAAATAAGATAAGTTATGTTCTTGATCTCTGAATTAAGTCGAATGTTCTTAAATGGTCCATGAATTATAAAATCCTAAATTTTAGTCTCCCAACTATTTGAACTGGTTTAATATTGTTGCCCTCAGATATGATTTTCGTGATTTTCTCTCATCAAAAGTCTGAATTGGCAATCTCCGATGCTTACTTGCATGGCTCAACCGATGTTGATGTAGCTTAAAATATTTTAAAAAATATTGTTGACGTGATCAAAATTTTTGATTTTAGAAGACATCCTCTTCTTCTCTGTCTTCTTCCCCAGTTCCCTTAAAACTCACCAAATATTATCTCTATCCTTTATCTCTCCTCTTCCCATCACTTTCTCTCTAATTCCAAGAGAAAATAATGCGATAGCCCTCCTTGTGGTCCGTGAAGAACGAGAAGACCTTAACCCTCCCCTTGACATGCATCCAAAAATCCACCTCCATGTTGCCCCCTGGAGTGCAGCCAATAGCATGTGGGGTGCAGCCGCTGCCGACGGGGATGAACATGAAGCCCATCTGGTCTCCAGCCTAGACAAGCTAGAGTATGTTATCACAATGGGAGAAGGTGGCACGGTTGGAGTTGCGCACCACCGCGCACTGGGCAAAGGTGAAGCTGATGGTGTCATTAGTGGCGGAGAAGCCCGAGAATCGAATATCGTCCACCTGGATCTTAAGGTCCCAAGGCCAGAAGAAGACAAAGAAGACTGCCACCAGTGCCACTGCTATGAGGATTAGGAACACCGTTGCCACCATGCCTTGTTAGTCCCGATGGTCCCATAGGAGTACAAAAGCATCGCCGTATCATTCTGGCTCATCATCTCCCACTGGCACCTGAGATCAGGCTCCATCACCATCAATTTCTTGATCATATAGCAGATGTGGACATTCTTGCTGATGATCTGGTAGTCCTTGAGGAGGACAATGGGGATTGTAGTCATGAGGTAGTTTGTCGATGAAGGGACGGGTGGCGAAAGCTAGGATTGGATTGGAGTCAAAGATTTGCTTCATCTTTTCTTGTGGGGTGTTTAGGGGGTTGGTGGTGGTGAGGATGGCACCGGAGGACAAAGACAATGAAGAAGTGGATGGAGTTGGAGAGAAAAAGAGAGGATGATTTGGCCCTTGCGGACGAAGAGGTGGAAGAAGAAGATTTCTGATAAAAGATGATGGCATCTTTTCTTTCTTTTTTTTTTTTTTATATTTTTTAAATATATTTTAAGCCACGCTAGCATTGGTTTAGCCATGCAGGCAAAGGGTATTTCATGTAAATACCGGATTTTGTCAGATTTCTGGTGAGAGAAAACTACTGGTGGAAGAAAATTATCAGAATCGTATCTAAGGGTAATTTTTATACTTCATATAGTAGAGGGACTAAAGTTTAAAATTTTATAGTTCATAGATCATTTAAAAAAATTCAATTTAGTTCAGAGATCATCAAAAATATAATTTATCCAAAAAAATATAAAAATCAAGGATGAGGATGCGTGGTTTATTCTAACTGATTTCATCCCTTTTTCTAAGTAGTATCCTACTTGGATATATTTTCTTCCACAGCTTGTGCCCACTTCTGGTGTCACAACCCACTACATATTGATTTCTGTGAACCAGATGTTCTTTTTAATTAATATGCTGTTGTTAAGTTATTTCATGTTGTCTTCCCCAATGGCATATTGGGTATGACTTCTTTCAACTGCATATGTATCACGGTTATTTGGGGGATTTTAGTTTTATTGCCAGGACTCTGCTTTAATGTATTTAGCTAAACTTCACCAGCTCAACAGAAGTTTTGCTGCTCACTAAGCCTTTTCAACGACAGTTTGAGACAGCTTTGATGGTTGGGTTTATGTATCTCCAAAATTTCCAGCATAATCTTATTGGGTTGCAGGACATGTTTCTCCTTGCAGGATTCAGACATCTCAGAGATTCGGATCTTTTACTAAATGCATCAAGGTGGATGGATATCCTTTTCACTATTGTATGTCACTGTCTCCAACTAGTACTGGCCATCTTGGACGGGGTGTTTTAACTCGGCCGCACTCTCAACTGGTCGTGGATCTCAGACATTCTGCTATTACTTCTGCTCCTCCTCAAGTCACATACCATGGATTCCATAATCAACAATACATGTTCCTGTACCCGTTATTCGGCTACGAGACTACAACATCTTATGTCTTCTTCAAGATTTGGATGCTGATCTGTTTTTGCTATCTATACTAGTGATTGCTTTTGTCTCCTGTGCTCAAATGCCTTTGCTGGTATATCACTGTTTCTACCACTATTTTACTCAATGTCATCCTGCTCTTGCTATTCAACCACCTTGGAATTTTCTCCTTTGTTGCATAAATACTCCAGCATGTTTTTCTTTCATCATAAACTTATATACCACCTATCCAGCATTCCAGGAGGATCTTCATATTTCATTAGCTCATTATCTATAGGATCTCTTGGAGATATGTATCATAGTGATCGTTCTTCTTTTGGTGCCCCTGTTTTCCACAGGATGTTGGCAGCTCTGTTTGTATATCTTAATCCTTACTTAGGTAATTTTAATGTATGTTCCACTCTATGGTCTGGTATATGGGGCATGTCTGTTGGTGGTTTGGCTTTTCAATCCTGTACATTTATATTTTGAATCAATGAAGTTACATTTTTCTACCAAAAAAAAAGAAAAAAAAGAAAAAGAGAGTGAAAAATTAGTCTAGATAAAGTCTGTTGTTGATGAATTATTGCTCCATGAAGAATAAGAGCATTCTTCTGCTGACCATTGATGGTGGCATGTATCATTGTCATAATGTGGAGATCAATATGACATAGAGGGGAAAAGGATGGATTATGGCTTATGGCGCCATTTCTACTGCTTTCTTTTTTCAAAGTAGTGAGATTCAACTAACATTGGACACTTGCACTTCGGTAGCTACACAGCTTGTGTGGCCTCCCCACTTCATATTAATATCTAATCAAATAAATTGCTTCTGTTATTTTTTTAAGATAACTGATAACAAAGTATATGCATCTCATATTTGAGAGAAGTAGAAAGAGAGTGAGCGATGGAGTTTAATCTAGAATGTAAAAATTCAATATATTTAGGAGCCGACTTAGAGAAAGAGATAAGATCTAATTTAACTGGAAGTATTATAAAAAAGATTATTGGGAAAGGAATATATGGAAGTTTAACAATTTTATGATTAATAAAAAAACATATTATCAAATAAAAAATTGATACATGGAGTAAAAGAGAATTTTTTTTTTTCCCATTAGAGCTCTCATTTTTATATATAATATAATTTCATGTCTCTTTCAAGCTTATATTTTTCTCAAGTCAAATATGTCGATGCAGGTGTCATATTTCTAAATCATATTGCATTTCACAACGGATTATGAGATTATTCATGATAGACATATAATATAATAATTTTTAATAAATTAAAATAGCTCATATAAATCTCAGCCATATGGTCTTGAACAATTTATCTAAATCCCACTCAAATAAATTCTAGTTCCCAATGGATAACCTCAACTAAACCCATAAAGTAGAGTAGCCACGTATTAATTATTCATGACTTCTACACCAAGCAAGTTAATCCATAATTTATTGGATAAGCCCTAAAAACCTTAACTACATATCATTTTGATGAAGGTAGGTAGACTTCTTCAATTAGAAAGCTCTATCTCCATGTAAGAAAGAGAGAAGCATCAATATTATAATTATCTAAGCACAATTCTTGGAGATGTACCAACTCATGCTTCAATCATAATCCGTTGACTTGGAAATTAAGAACTTCAAATCCAGTACTTTTTTTCGCTATCATTTTACTTTTAATCCTTATATAATCAGCATATTATATTCCCAGTTTCTTATAGACCTCCAATTACCAGGGACTTCAATTTTTCTCTTGGAGATTAGAACAAGGTCACATAGAAGGAAACCCATGCCAAGGTCCTATCTTTGTGGCCACAACCAAGATTAGAATAAGGCACCGATTTAGGCGAGGAATCAGTGGTGGCGTAGGTTCATCCCCCTTGGCTGTGGATTCGGTTTCCGTGGTCGTGAGGCAAAGGGTCCTCTATATAGCCAAAGCGGACCTACCGCTTCCGGATATCGCCAAGCGACATTGCGCGAGACGTTCAGCGCCAGGGACCCGACGCCACCGCGTGGATTCCGCTCCCTTGTCGCCTTCTCCAACCTTGGACTATTTAAAGCCGCCTCCCCCGCCTCTCCTCTTCGTATCCGTTCCTTATCGGGCTCGCGTCTATCCATCCATTTCTAGGGTTAGGGTTTCCTAATCCTTTCTCTTCCTTCCCTTGAGCCCTTTATCTCGCTGATCGCAGAAGAGAAGAAGGTTCGGGCTCTTGGAGAGTTTCTTCGCCGCCTTAGAGAAACAGCCCTTTTCCTCTGTCTCGTGAGTTCTCCTCTCAATCCATCTCTTCTCCTTAATCTCTCGTTTTACTATTTTTTCCATTTTTTTTAATGATGGAATTTGGCAGAGATAATTTAGTCTTTTGTTTTCCCGATTGTTGTTGTTCTTAGATGCCCTGTATGTTGATTTATTTCTCCTTTCCTTTTTTCAGTTCTTTCAATATATTTATTTTAGAATTTAGAATTATATCAAGAATTTGATATGTTATGTTTATTCTGCTTTGCTCTAATTTTTGGTGCAGAGATTTTAAAGATAAAATAATGGATACATGTTCTAATCTAAGTTTTGTGCAAGATGAACGAAGAAAAAGAATTATCAATCTTTTAAGTAAAACATCATGGGTATTCTATAAATCAAATCTTATATTTATTTACATGGACAGGAGAAAAATCTAGTCTATACTTGATGTTCGCGTAGATACTTTTTCTTATTTATTTCTTAATGCAAAGGATTGTAGACTTTGCGATTTTCCTATTTCTTTTTTTTTTTTTTTAAATTTGTATTGTGATTGCATATGATAGATCTTAACTGAAAACTTTGTTAGCATTATTTTATTCTCTTTGTGACTTGTATGTTCTCATGAAAACCAATCGATTAAAATTGCTTCTTCTATAACTTCAATATTAAGATGGTTGGCATTGTGTGACTGGATGCTTATAGAGGTTTTTGCATTAGAGCAGAATTAAATCACCAAAAATATATATAAAAAATTCCGAGATAAATGTAATGTTTTTTTTATTTATTTTTCTTATCTAGCGGCATTGCAAAATTAACTAACACCCATTTGTTCCTTTTTCAGATACTTAGATTAGAGCTTGTTATTTTGTGCTGTTAATACAAGATCGTGAAGTTGGTATCTTTCTTCTTTTACATAAATTTATTCTTGTTCTCTTTATTTATGTTTAAATCATATGGTCAGGAAAATACTTGTGCGTTTTAAGATCCTAACTATAGTTGAAATCTAGGATAAGATAAGCGAAGTGGAAAAGGAAGCCAAACTAAAAACATACCAGTGTTTTATTCATTAATCAAGTCTGACAGTTATATAAAGAGGAACAATAGAACATTCATTCATCCAGCAAGCCTGCCATCCATGTTTCTCCATATACTAACCTATGCAGATACTTGGAGGCATACATAAATAAAATAATAGATATCTTCTCATGAAATTGAAGACATGTGTTTACTGCCAGGGCAGTGCATTTTTCTTTCCTTAATAAATCTCCAATAATGTTTCTTTCATGGCTGTAATTTTTAAAACTCTTGGCCTTGATCGACATGAAAGGCAAGGGACTGAACTTATGGCTCTTTCATTTTGTAATTTGAGAAGAATTAGGTTGGGAGCCATTGTTCTTTTAACTTATTAATGGCAGAAAAGTTGTTTAAACCCCTTTCCAGAAAAAAAAAAAGGGTCATTGATGCTATTGCCTTCCCCCTTTCTCTGCTTTCTATCCCCTCTATTTGTGTAAGCTGTCCATTTATCTGCTTTTCATGTGCTTTCATGGTCTAAACTTTTTGATAACATCATATATATATATATATATAAACTTTTGTTCATTTTCAGAAATTTTATTTTATTATGATATAGTTGAGGTTGATGAAATTCTATTGTTAGCAGAGGTGCTTATGTTTTTCTAATAAGCATATAGCTGTTTATATAAATCTCAATATGCAGGACTCAGGACTCAAGCTGTTCCTGATGCAGAAAATTGAAACAAAAAAAGAAAGAACAATGAATTAATCTTTTTTTAATTTTTTTCCCTTCAGGAAGTGTGAATGCTTTAATGGAGTCAAAAGGTGGCAAGAAGAAGTCCAGCAGTAGTTCCTTACAGTATGAAGTTCCCCTTGGCTACAGCATTGAGGACGTTCGACCAAACGGTGGAATAAAGAAGTTCCATTCTGCTGCTTACTCCAACGTAAGAAAATGGGAAAAAAGTTTTTGTATCTCTCTTTTGTTTTCTTGATTACATGGTAAGGCTAACTGATATTATGTGCTCCTTTGATCTGTTACAGTGCATGAGGAAGCCATCTTGATAACCCTTCAGATGTGTTCTTCTGTAGAGTAGGATTACTCTCAACATTGTTTTGAATTCTGCTTATAAGCCATTCTCTCTGGCAAGCTGCTTTCTAACAACCAAATCAGTCTCCTCTCAGTCCCTCCCCTTATCTTGCTCTGTGTTCTTCTTCCTTGGCTTTTGTTCCCTCTGTCAGACTGATGGCAATCTTACCGGTGAATGCAATGGATTCTCCTCTATCTTCACCAATCGGGTTTGAGGGCTATGAGAAGCGCCTTGAGATCACCTTCTCTGAAGCACCTCTTTTTGTGGATCCACATGGGCTGGGTCTGCGTGCCCTTACTTGCACCCAGATTGACTCCATTTTGGAACCAGCACAGTGCACCATTGTTGCGCAACTCTCGAACAAGGATTTCGATTCCTATGTCCTCTCTGAATCGAGCCTGTTTGTGTACCCTTACAAGATAATCCTCAAAACTTGTGGGACTACCAAGCTTCTTCTATCAATTCCAAAAATTCTTGATCTTGCCAAGGAGCTGTCTCTCACTGTTTTGTCTGCAAAGTACTCAAGAGGGACTTTTATCTTTCCAAGTGCTCAGCCTTCTCCCCATCGTAGTTTCCTAGAGGAGGTTGCCATACTTAATCAGTTCTTTGGTGGCCTTGCATCTGGTGGGAATGCTTATGTGATAGGCGATCCGGCATCATCCAATGGGAATTGGCACATATATTATGCTACTGGAAAGCCTGAGCTGCCAATGGTTACTCTTGAGATGTGCATGACTCGCTTAAACTGCAAGAAAGCTTCCATCTTCTACAAGAATTCGGTGGATGGTCACTCTTCAACAGCAAAGGAGATGACTAAGCTCTCTGGCATTTCAGAGATTATCCCTGAGATGGAGATATGCGACTTTGAATTTGACCCTTGTGGATACTCAATGAATGGGATTAATGGTCTTGCATTCTCAACAATTCATGTGACACCAGAGGATGGATTTAGCTATGCTAGCTACGAAGCCATGGGGTTTAACCCTGACAGCGTGGTATATGGGGACTTGATCAAGAGGGTTCTTCGTTGCTTTGATCCCTCTGAGTTTTCTGTGGCAGTCACAATCTTTGGTGGACGTAGGCAAGCTGGCACTTGGGGAAAGAAGGTTGATGTCCATGGCTACTCTTGCAAGGATTTGGTGGAGCTGGAGCTTGCTGGTGGTGGGCTGTTGATGTATCAAAGCTTTTCTACTTCCAGGCTGAAGGCAGTTTCACCAAGGTCTGTCCTACGTTGCAGGGATGGTCAAGATGGAGGAGGAGAAGGCTGGGAGAGGGAAGAAGTTTGGCTTTCGAGACTATAATCTGTGATTCTAGTGGTGTTTGCTCTGTTTGGCTTAGAAGCGGCATACAAACCAAGTTATTATTAGACATCTGTCCTCTTGGTACTGTGAATTTTAATTTGGTCTTTGTGTGTTGTTTGAACTATGGTCTTCAGTCTGTAGGTAAAATAAAAAGCTTTGTGGCTTGATGCATGCCACTAGACCCTTAAAATGTGTCTTAGTGTTTCAGGGAAGATTAGTATTTTGTGTGTTAATGTTTGAACTTATAATTTAGTATTTTGGAATAAATTGCTTTGTGGCATGGTGTTTTCTGCCACAATAAGCAGAGGAGATGTGTTAGGTGTGTTGTTTGATGGGTTTTTATGGCAGGTCGGGTTGCTGATGCTCTTCTCCATTTACATAGATGAAACAAAGTGGTGATATTATCATTTTTGTGGTTGGGCTCTGCCAATGATGGTGGGGTCGTGCTTGGCATGCAAGATTCTTTGATACTTATTGTTGTGTAAAGATTGTGATGTTTCTTCCTAGTGGTGTCTGTCTAGCTTGCATTGATTGATTCTCCTATTGAATAATTAATCAAGGAAGTCTTGATTTATACAATGTTGAATACCTCAATTGATCAATTAAAGACTTCAGTGATGATATTCTATTGCCTGTTCATGGACCTATGTGGCATTCCGTTTTGTTATTTTTATTCTGTTTCAATCATATTCTGATAGATGTTTGTATTTATCATGAGTATGAAGCACTGAAATTTTGAATACTTTCTTTTGCTTCACTAGACATATTAACCTGGTTGGATCTTCGAGAGTCCAGATCAATCTTTTTCTAACACTGAAGGAACTTTTGTCAAGCCCTAACTCCCAGCTGATGTCAGATCATTACCCATTATTACTAACCCGTCCAACCAGCAACTGCTGTAAGTTTTGGACCCTAAAGAATGCTGTCTTTTTGCTTACAAGAAGAGAGATTTAAAGAAGGTTTTGATGGGAAAATGGATATATATGACAGGAGTTCAATATAATGGGTTTTAGAGCTGAGATGCATAAAAAGGTTTTTAAGAGAATGGAATTGAAGGAACTTTGACTCGTGAATTGTAATAGCAAGGGAAAATGTTTTGAGGTTACTGGAGAAGAAAATGTTTAAGATTTAAACAAGGAGAGAGAAATGGAACTCTGGGCTGGGCTGGGCATTCCAGACTTCGCTAACAGTTCTTCAGATGAGACATGAAAGCTTGCTGGCTCAAATGCCAAAAAATCACATTGTGTTATCGAAATGATGGCAGAAGTCATTGAGTATTACTATGCTTCTTCTGCAATGCAGTAACAGAAAAATTTCATTCTTGTAATCATAGATCAGCAGGATAACAATGTAACAGGCCAAAAGAAGATCAAGCAAGCTTTATTTGAGAATCTCAAGTAGTTTTAATCTATTGATGAGTATGAAATGAGACAACAATTTGATATACTAGAATTGCCAATGCTAACATGAAAGCATAAATTGATATCAGGAGATCAGCTTTCAGATCCGGATTTCAAAGATGCAGTTGCTCCAACTAGATGAGTTAAACCTGTCTTGTTCTGATTGGCACACCGAGAGAACTATTTTTGCTGGGATATCATCGGTGCATGCGGTTTGTGAAGCAATAAATTATAACTGTTTTCTTCAGTGTCACTGCCAAGGGCTTGGAATGAAATGCTAATCACTCTCATACTGAAGACAAGTAACCCAAAAGATATTGTTGTAAGGCTCCAGGCCAAGTAGCCTTATTAACATATCCTTTTGAGATTATCATGAAAAACCTGAGGCTGAAACGAGTTTTAGTTAGCACTACTAAAAATGAACAAATTGGTTTTTCTAATAAGATGATACATTGGGTATAGTGTTGCTGCTGCACAAGAAATTTTCCATACATTAGAGAATTAAAGAAAACATAAGCTTCTAATTCTAATTGTTTGAAATTTGTTGAAGATTGCTTTATGACCTAGTTAGGTAAGATTTTACCAGAGGAATGTAGAGGAAAACAAGCTTTCCATGTTGTAGGATTCAATTAATTTAGGAATTTATATCCACCCAGCCAACTATTTTCTAGTTAGTGACTAAATTAAAGGGCATATATCAATAAAAAAGGGAGCTTGTTAGGGAGCCCTGTAACCACTGAACTTATTTGTACTGGCAGGCTTACGGGGCACTGCTTTAAATGCATCATGGGAATGCTAGCACAGACATGACATAATGGTAATGAACATTTCTAAGGCAACCCTATATTTTTTATGTAGACGATTATTTGATTAATGTGGAAGCTTCATTGCTGCAACGTCAGAGAGTAGAAAAAATATGGTACATATAATCAAAGCCTTGTGCACTTTGGAGTCAAATTTGGAATAGTCGATGGTGCAATTTAAATCTTCTCTTCATTACAAACTTTCACAGAAAGTTGATAAAGCATTTTTTAAGATAAAATATTGGGATATACCGACCGATCCCTTTTACACCGACTTATCTTCGGGCCTGTTCGACCGACGCCTGACTCTACCGACCGCAACGACCGACGACTGTCGACAGTAGCTGCCGACATTATCCGATCGAAGATGCATCGGTCGGGCAGACCCATTCTGTTCCCAACTCACCGAGCGACGGAGCCCAGATTACCGACTTATTGTCGGGGGAGGGGGGCTGGCAGTCGACGTCCGACTCCCGCAATGCGCCAGACCAGCCGACAGTGTCCCCGGGTCTTCACCCGACGTCCCGCAACCAAATACCGACGTATGATCGGTCGGCTCTCCCAAACGCCGTACGACCGCTATGGGCTACTATCCTGACAAGGACATGCAGCGTGGCTGTCCTGGGGACATCGTCCTGCCAAGGACATAGGTCAACCCTAGTGATTTGACAGCCTACGGTGACTTGTCAGTCCGCAGTGACTCTGACAGCCTCCAACGATTTGACAACTCCCCAGTTGTCTGCGCCATTAATGGCAGGACCATGCCGTGCCCTACTATAAAACAGGGAAGGCAACAGTGTTGAGGAGGAGATTTTTTCTAAGCTCCTGGGCTCTCTCTCTCAATCTCTCTTCCGCTGAGTCCCTGATTCTTTTCTACTGTTGCCTAGTCTCCTCTCTGACTTGACCGTCGGAGGGTCCCCGTCGGAGGCATCTCCGGTCAGTGTGGACTTCTCTTGCAGGTGCTCGTTCCCGACGACCAGGCGACAAGAAGATTGGCCGCAACAGGTTTAGCGCGCCAGGTAGGGGTGGGGGGTGATCACAACCTCCACAGAGCTTGAAAAATCTTTTCGAGATGACAAGAACCAGGGCTCAGCAATCGAGAGCTACCGGATCGGCGAGGCACTCTTTCCGTCGGGAAGAGGCCTCTCCTCCACCCTCCATAGCAGAACCCAACTCTCCGCATCCTGTGGTGACCATGGAGGTGCAGATCACGGTGATCGTGCGGTAGATGGCTGTGCTGACGGATGCAGTCAAGAGCCTTCAACAACAACCAACCCGGTTGCCCCACTCACCGGTGGAGCAATCGGCGGTGCACTCGATGCCGTCCAGGAGCAGCCGCCGACGCCCGCATCGATCTCCATCTCCTCCTCAAGAGCAGCCGTCTCAGCACTCCCACTGAGAAGGGGAGAGGCGGCCACGGCGTGACACCCATCGGTCTCGGCGACTCTCTCCTTCCCAGTTGGAGCGAGCGAGGAAGGAGAAGCAACCGCGGACACCGTCCGCCTCCCTCTCAGATTCATCGGGAGACTCGACCCCTGGGGTCTCCCAACACCGACGGATCGACGACTACGAACGTAGGTTCGAAGAAATCGACCGTCGGTTTGCCCAGCTCCAGGTGGACAGACAGAAATCTTCGAATGACGTCGACTTTCAGACCGCCCAACCTCTTTCCTGATTCATCCTCGATGAGCCGATTCCTAGTCGGTTCAAGATGCCTCATGTGGAGCCTTACGACGGCTCCACCAACCCAGTTGACCATCTGAAGAGTTACAAGGTTCTCATGACGATCCAAGGGGCAACCGATGCCCTCCTCTACATCGACTTTCCCACCATGTTTCGCAAAGCTGCTAGGACCTGGTACTCCAGCCTCTGCTCAGAAAGTATCCACTCCTTCGAGCAGCTCAAATATTTTTTCGTGGCCATTTCAGCACCAGTTGAAAGCCGCCACGAACCTCGGACAACCTTTTCTCCCTCAAGTAGGGAGAAAATGAGATGCTCCGACACTTCGTGATGTGATTCAACGCGGCCACGCTTGAGGTTCGGGACCTCAATGAAGACATGGCTATCTCAGTCATGAAGATGGGGTTGAGAGGGTCCCGATTTACATACTCCTTGGACAAGACCCTCCCTCGGACATATGCCGAACTACTGGAGCGCACATACAAATACATACGTGCGGACGAAGGAGCTTCCGATCGGTGCCTGACCGAGACCAAGGGCCCAAAGGAGAAGCAAAAAAAAGGTCAGGCTCCTGTCGAGCCTAGCGGGCCCCCAACCGACAAACAGGTCTCACCCCAGTGACAGAGTCTGAGATCGCCCCGACGACGGAGTCCGAGGCTGATGCGTCACAGGTATGACTCCTATACTCCACTCTCTGCTCCTCGTGCATAGATTTTGATGGAGATCGAAGGAGAAGAATATCTACGACGGCCTCCGTCTTTAAAGGCAAAGAGCCTCGATCGACGAAAATACTACCGATTTCACTGGGGCCACGGCCACAACACCGAACAATGCATCCAACTCAAGGATGAATCGAGGCTCTCATACGCCGAGGGTATCTCGAAAAATTTCGAAGGAACCCGCTGACTCGACCAGTACCCGATCGACGACCCCAACCGACTGAAGAGGCAGCGAACAACCAGCCTACAGCCGGGGTCATCAACATGATCTCCAAATGACTGGACCGAGGGACAACTGCTGGAGGGGAGTCGACGAAGAAGCTGCGCCAAGATAATGTAATTACTTTTACAGATGAAGATGCTCGGAGAATCTAAACTCTCCATGACGACGCTGTTGTTGTCTCGGCAATAATAGCAAATTATGATGTAAGAAGGATCTTTGTTGATAATAAAAGTTCGACTAATATTTTATTCTACTCGACCTTCTCTCGAATGCGACTGTCGGCTGATCGGCTCAAGAGAGTCTCTGCACCCCTAGTAGGTTTCGCTGGAGATGCTGTCACGGTGGAAGGAGAAATTATTCTTCCCATGACAGCCGAAATCGAACCACGACAAAGCACCATCCACCTAACCTTTGCGATCGTCCAAGTACCTTCGACCTACAACGCCATACTTGGAAGACCCGGACTAAACGTTCTCAGAGCGATAGTCTCGACCTACTACCTGCTGGTTCGGTTTTCGATCAAAAATGGAGTCGGAGAGATGCACAGAGATCAACAGCTCGCTCGACGATGCTTTTAAATCTCTGCTCGAAGCAATGAAGTGAAGGACTCCCTGACGGTCGACAAGTTGGACCAATGGGGAGAGGAAGAATGGGGCGAACCGACCAAACAGCTGGTTTTCATCCTGATAGCGAAAAATCCTGAATGAGTGGTCTGGGTCGGATCCCAATTATCTAACCCTGAGCAACGGTAGCTAATAGAGCTATTGAAGGCCAATGCTGACATATTCGCTTGGTCGGTAGCGGATATGTCCGACATCCCCCCGGAGACGATGACTCACCGACTCAATATTGATCCTGGAATGAGGCCGGTGAGGCAGAAGAAGCGGTCTTTTGCTCCGAAAAGATAGAAGGACATCGACGAGGAAGTGGACAAGCTACTCGAGGTGGGCTTCATTAGAGAAATCACATACTCCGACTGGCTCGCCAATGTTGTCTTGGTGAAAAAAGCCAATGGGAGGTGGAGGATCTGCATCGACTATACCGACCTGAATCGTGCCTGCCCGAAGGATAGCTTCCCACTTCCAAAAATCGACCAACTGGTAGATGCGACGTCCGACCATCGACTGCTCAGCTTCATAGATGCCTTTGTCGGATATAATTAGATCCGGATGGCACCCGAAGATAAGGAGCATACAGCCTTCGTGACCGCTAAATACCTTTACTGCTACAGAGTAATGCCCTTCGGACTGAAAAATACCAGAGCCACCTACCAGCGACTCATCAATAAGGTCTTCAAAGATCAAATCGGGTGCAACATGGAGGTATACGTGGACGACATGCTGGTGAAGAGCGCGCAGACTATAGATCATGTCCAAGATCTTGAAGAAACTTTTTGCACTCTTCGACAACACCAGATGAGGCTGAATCCAACTAAGTATGCCTTTGGGGTGACTTCAGAGAAGTTCCTCGGGTTCCTCATTTCTCAATGAGAAATTGAGGGCAACCCTGAAAAAATTATGACGATCATCGACATGCGGCACCCGGACACTAAAAAAAAGGTACAGTAGCTTAACAGAAGGATCATCACGCTCAGTCGATTCATCTCTCGATCGATTGAGAGATGCCTCCCATTCTTCAAAACCCTGAGGCAGGCGAAGGACTTCTCTTGGTCGGACGAGTGGCGGCAGGCCTTCGAGGATCTGAAGAGATATCTGGCCTCTCCGTCGCTGCTTGTAAAGTCAGAAGTCGGAGAAACATTGTACCTCTACTTGACAACCTCTCCAGAGGCGGTTAGCTCGGTGCTCATCCGGGAGAATGAGAGCCGAATTCACCAGCCCATATACTACACCAGTAAAGTGCTCCACGAAGCTGAAGTTTGATATTCAAAGGTGAAAAAACTGATATTCGCCTTGATCATGTTTGCACAGCGACTCCATTCATATTTTCAAGCGCACGCTATCATGGTCCTCACCGACCAGCCCCTGAGGGCGATCTTGCGTTGCCCCGACACATCAGGATGACTGGCAAAATGGGTGGTGAAGCTGAGTGAGTTTGACATTCAGTACCGACCATGATCTGCCTTGAAAGCCTAGGTTTTGACCGACTTTACTGTGGAGTGCCCGACAACCGACCAAGAACCGTAAGGCGGGAGCTCCAAAGAGGCTGCAACCTCTGAGCGTGACCCCAGGTCTACCTGGGTATTGCAGATCGACGGAGCTTCCAATGCTCGAGGGAGTGGGGTCGAGTTCCTGTTGTGATCCAGGTGGTGTGCCCAAGGCCCAGGGGACCAAGGCTAAGGCCAAGGTTCATCATTCACGAGGGCTTCATGGAGGCTCTGGGGCTAGTTGGGCCCTAGGTTGAAAGGTTGTGGGCCTTTCGGGTTCTTGAGGTCTAGGTTATGTGGGCCTTAAGGGACCAACTCTTTATGGGCCAGGTCTGGACCCAGGATAGGTGAGATTAGGTCGAGTCATGGGTGTACATGGGCTTGGGTTAACCTAATCTCCCATAGAGTTGGTCAAGGAAGTTTTGGGTTTGGGTCACTTGACCTTGTGTTTATATATACATGCACTGTATAGGTTTGATTAAGCCAAGAAATACGAAAACCCTTTCTCCCAAGTCTCTCTCTCTCTTCTTCCTCTCTCTTCAGCTATTCTCTATGCCCTAGGAGAAAGAAACCCTAGGGTTGCTTGCCGCCAGGTCCATAGAAGGCAGGAAAAGCAGGGGAGGCGCTAGTGCTTTTGAGCCCCTCCCCCTTTGTGCCACCAACCATATTGCCTCTCCCTCTCTTGCAGCCACCCAAACATCAGGTCTAGGACTTGAAATCTCTTGCTATGAGGTTGGTACAAGTTTCTCTCAAATCTGGAGTTGATCTGAGGTCGTTTGAGGTACGGGTGAGATCTCCATCAACAGATCTACAGGAAAGACCGCAGTAGGACAGATCTGTAAGGTCTGGTTCTATCTATCTTATTCCCTATCTAAAATATCCCGATTTGAGATCTATAAATTGGAAGACCTCGATCCAGGCCTGATCTAATTGGGTACCAGATCTTGGATTTTTTAGAGGTGATCTTAGAGGCATTCTTCATCTGGAACGAAAGGCTGATGAAGAAAAAAGCAACCAGGCTGATTTCGTCAAGGGCCTTCGATCAAGTCCAAAAGTCTCCAGATTTGTTCGTTGCTGGTTCTGCTACACTCAAGGTCCATGGGAGGAGCCAAGATCATGCTCCAATAGTTGGTATCAGAGCCACAGTGGTGAGAAAGCGGTTCCAAGTGTGAGAAGTTGAAGATCCCAAATGCTGAAAATTTTCAGCAAGGTACCATCAAGGTATATTCTACACTTCTTGATTTTATATTGCTTGTTTGGCTTGGATCCAGTCATGGGTAGCAATATGAATGCCGATTTTGAGAAGTTTGATGGCAAGAGAATTTTTCCATGTAGAAAATCTGGGTGGAGGATCTTCTGGTGCAAGTAGATCTGGATCAGGCTTTGGATGAGAAGCCTGAGGGAATGACAGATAGACAGTGGGCATCGTTGGAGAAGAAAGCATACTCGATGATCAGAGGATGTTTGACGGATGCGGCATTGTATTCAGTGCTAGAAGAAAAGACCCCAAAGGGCCTTTCGTTGAAGTTGCACACCATGTATATGGGGAAGAATATGTGCAACAAGCTAATGCTGAAGAAGAGGTTGTACAGTCTTCAGATGCAGGAGGGATCTAATGTGATTGGCCACATTCAGAGGTTCGACCAGTTGTGCACGGAGTTGATGAATATCGGGGTGAAGCTGGATGAGGAGGAGAAGTCCCCATTGCTTTTGTGTTCGCTGCCAGGATCATATAACTCTTTGGTGACTACACTGCTCTACGGCAAGGAGACTCTGGAATATGAGGACATGGTCTCGATGTTGAGGTCTAATGAGCAAAGGAAAAAGTTGACCAGAGATCAGGCTCCCCAGGAGGGTTTGGCAGTAGAGGAGAGGACAGGTAGAGGCAGAGGCAGAAGCAAGTCCAAGGGGCAGTCCAAGTCCAGGAAGGAAAAGAAAGAGATGAAATGCTTTAAGTGCAATGAGTTCGAGCACTTCAAGCGAGAATGTCCACTATGGAAGAGCAAGAAGGGAGAAAGAAGTGGCTCAGAATCAGTGAGTGCAGTTGCTCGGCAGCAGGTGGAGGATGATCTACTTGTGGTATCAGATGGTCACAGGCATTACACAGAGGAGTGAACACTAGACTCTGCGTGCTCACATCACTACACACCACACAAGTCTTGGTTTGCGACATATACCAAGACAGATGAGGGATCAGTGACTCTAGGCGACAATCATCCTTGCGAGGTGGCTGGGATAGGGACAGTCAGGGTGAGGATGTTTGATGGGATTGTGAGGACATTGACAAATGTAAAGCACGTCCCAGAGCTGGAAAAGAATCTGGTGTCACTAGGCTACTTGGAGCGCGGTGGATACAGCTTCAGCAGTAGGGCTAGAAGTGGAGTACTGAACATCTCTAATGGAGCTATGATAGTGATGAGAGGTAGGAGGTTGGACAATAATCTCTATCGCATGGAGGGATCTGTGGTGACCGGAGAGTCTGATGCAGCAGTTGCAGCACAGGACCAGCAGGGGGCTTACAGGATGTGGCACTATCGCCTAGGTCACATGGGTGACAAGGGGCTGAGGGAGTTGAGCAGTAGAGGACTCATCTCTGATCTGGAGGATGGTGCTACAGGGAAGATCTGTGAGCCTTGCCAGATGAGAAAGCAGAGGAGAGTTCAGTTCAACATCAGTACAACCCGCAGTGCAGCCCCTCTGGAGTTAGTACACACGGATGTGTGGGGACCAGCCTCAGTTTTAGCTAGGAATGGGGCCAGATACTTCATGATCCTGATTGATGATTTCTTAAGAAAACTCTGGATTTACTTCATAAGAGAGAAGTCAGAGGTCTTCACCAAGTTCAAGATCTGGAGAGCTGAGGTGGAGAAGGAGCAGGGGAGGAGCGTGAAGTGTCTGAGGTCAGACAATGGCGGGGAGTACACCAGCAGAGAGTTCCAGGACTACTGTGAGGAGTGTGGGATTAGGAGACACTTCTTAGTTAAGAAGACTCCACAGCAGAATGGGGTGGCCAAGAGGATGAACAGAACACTTCTGGAAAAGGCACGATGTATGAGGCTGCAGGCAGGGCTTCCAAAGGCATTCTGTGTTGACACAGTTGACGCAGCGGGTTACTTGGTCAATCGATCACCTCACACCAAGTTGGATGGCAGGTTTCCAGAGGAGGTGTGGACTGGGAGGATAGTTGGGCTGGGCCATCTACGGATATTTGGGTGCACGGTCTATGTGCACATTGGAGCTGGTGAGCGGAGCAAGTTAGACGTCAGATCATGCAAGATGGTGTTTCTAGGCTATCCGCGAGGAGTTAAGGGATACAGGCTGTGGGATCCCTTGGAAAAGAAGGTCATCATTAGTCGGGATGTGACTTTTGATGAGGAGTCAGTCCTACGAAGGCAAGCAGGCATGGAGGAGCAGCAGGAGCAGGAGGAGGTCCAACAGGGCACTGCTGGACAGCTTACCTCTTTGATTTTGCCTCTTGCAGGTACTACGGGAGGATATGACATTCAGGTGGAGAACCTACCTAAGGTATCTCCACAGGTGGAGAAGACTCGGATGGATGATCGAGGTGGAGAGGTCCAGCAGGAGTGAGCTGGATCGAGGATTGATATCGGTGTTGCCCTACACAAGCCCAAGAGGACTATCAGGCAATCGAACCGATATGGCTTCAAGGAGACGCTGTCATATGCCCTGGTGACAGCGAATGGAGACCCATATATGTATCAGAAGGCTATTGAGAGCCAGGACAGAGAGTGGTGGGTCCAGACAATGTCCGAGGAGATGCAGTCTCTCCACCAGAACCAGACATGGCGATTGGTGCAGTTGCCATAGGGGAAGAGGCCCATTGGCTGCAAATGGATCTATAGTCGCAAGGAAGGGCCTTCAGAGCAGGGAGGTATCAGATTCAAGGCGAGGTTAGTGGCCAAGGGATACTCCCAGAAGGAAGGCATCGACTTCAGCGAGGTCTTCTCTCCCATCGTCAGATATACTTCCATCAGAGTGTTGCTGAGCATTGTAGCAGCTCAGGATTTAGAGCTGGAGCAGATGGATGTCAAGACGTCGTTCCTCCATGGGTATTTGGAGGAGAGGATTTACATGGAGCAGCCACCCAATTTTAGGGATCCAGGATCAGAGAGAAAGGTTTGTTTGTTGTAGAAGTCGCTGTATGGGCTGAAGCAGTCGTCGAGGTAATGGTACAAGTGGTTCGACTCCTATGTGCGCAGTATTGGACTTTTCAGGTGCGAGTTTGATCTCTGTGTTTATGTTCAGTCTCTTGAGGATGGTTCTAGGGTGTTCCTACTCTTGTATGTGGATGACATGCTTATAGCATGCAAGAGTAGGAAGGTTGTGCAGGATCTGAAGGCATCCTTATCTCGAAAGTTTGAGATGAAGGATTTGAGCCCTGTAAGGCAGATCCTAGGCATGGAGATTTTCAGAGATCGAGCCCGGAGGGTGCTGCATCTATCTCAGGGGGGCTACATATAGAAGGTCTTAGAGAGATTCGGGATGAAGGGAGCAAAGCCGACGGAACTACCACTTGTCGATCACTTCAGACTCTCGAAGACCATGGCACCACAGACTGAGGTGGAGGCTCAGGAGATGGAGACAGTTCCTTATGCTTCAGGAGTTGGGAGCTTGATGTATGCGATGGTCTGTTGTAGGCCAAACATCGCTCATGCAGTGAGTCAGGTAAGCAGGTTCATGGCGCAGCCTGGCAGGGAGCACTAGAGAGCTCTGAAGTAGATATTCAGATACCTGACGGGTTTAGTTGGAGTTGGCATCTGCTACGGACAGCGAGGAGGTACAGTGGGATACTCTGACATGTCCAGGGAGGCTCAGGGGCTGATTGGCGGTTATGTAGATGCAGACTTCGATGGAGATATGGATACCCAGAGGTCTACGACAGGCTTCATCTTTAGCCTGTATGGAGGTCCTATTTCTTAGAGATCGAGTCTGCAGCCTATCACGGCTCTATCCACTACAGAGGTGGAGTACATCGGGCTGACAGAAGCAGCTAGGGAGGCAATTTGGCTGAAGGATTTGTTGACGGAGATGGACCTTAATCAGGAGGCCATTAGAGTGCACTGTGATAGCCAGAGTGTATTTCTATTAGCACAGAACTCAGTCTATCATGCAAGGGCAAAGCACATCGACATTCGGTATCATCAGATCAGGGAGCTTGTGAAGGATGGCGAGGTGGAGCTGGTAAAGGTACACACCAAGGAGAATCCAGCTGATGCACTTACGAAGGTACTTCCACAGGACAGCTTTCAGAGATGTGTTGAGCTGATTTGGCTGATGGACATAGTGGAGCTGGTTGAGGCCTTGGGACACCAAGGTGGAGATTATTGTGATCCAGGTGGTGTGCCCAAGGCCCAGGGGACCAAGGCTAAGGCCAAGGTCCATCATTCATGAGGGCTTCATGGAGGCTCTAGGGCTAGTTGGGCCCTAGGTTGAAAGGCTGTGGGCCTTTCGGGTTCTTGAGGTCTAGGTTATGTGGGCCTCAAGGGACCAACTCTTTATAGGCTAGATCTGGGCCTAGGATAGGTGAGATTAGGTCGAGTCATGGGTGTACATGGGCTTGGGTTAACCTAATCTCCCATAGAGTTGGTCAAGGAAGTTTTGGGTTTGGATCACTTGACCCTGTGTTTATATATACATGCACTGTATAGGTTTGATTAAGCCAAAGAATACGAAAACCCTTTCTCCCAAGTCTCTCTCTCTTCTCCCTCTCTCTTCAGCTATTCTCCATGCCCCAGGAGCAAGAAACCCTAGGGTTTCTTGCCGTCAGGTCCATAGAAGGCAGGAAAAGCAGGGGAGGCGCTAGTGCTTTTGAGCCCCTCCCCTTTTGTGCCGCCAACCATATTGCCTCTCCCTCTCTTAC
Organism: Elaeis guineensis; assembly: GCF_000442705.2. NCBI lineage: Eukaryota > Viridiplantae > Streptophyta > Magnoliopsida > Arecales > Arecaceae > Elaeis > Elaeis guineensis. Next base: position 94,860,477 of record NC_025993.2, on the reverse strand, counting down.
AGTCATCCAAACATCAGGTCCAGGACTTGAAATCTCTTGCTATGAGATTGGTACAAGTTTCTCTCAGATCTTGAGTTGATCTGAGGTCGTTTGAGGTGCGGATGAGATCTCCATCAACAGATCTACAGGAAAGACTGCAGCAGGACAGATTTGCAAAGTCTGATTCTATCTACCTTATTCCCTATCTAGAATATCCTGATTCAAGATTTATGAATTGGAAGACCTCGGTCCAGGCCTGATCTAGTTGGGTACCAGATCTTGGATTTTTTAGAGGTGATCTTAGAAGCATTCTTCATCTGGAATGAAAGGCTGACGAAGAAGACAGCAACCAGGCTGATTTCGTCAAGGGCCTTCGATCGAGTCCAGAAGTCTCCAGATTTGTTCGTTGCTGGTTCTGCTGTACCCAAAGTCCATGAGAGGAGTCAGGATCGTACTCCAATAGTTTTTGCTCACCAACTTGGAGGGAGTGGTTATCGAGTACGCCCTCCGATTTGACTTCAAAGCCTTCAATAATCAAGCCGAGTATGAAGCACTCCTCGCTGGCTTGAGAGTAGTGAAGGAGCTTGGGATCGACAGCCTCAGAGTCTTCTCCGACTCCCAGCTGAACGTGGGACAAGTCAAAGGTGAATTCGTGGCACGGGACCCGACCATGGCAAAATATTTTCAGAAGGTGAGAGATATCGTGGCACACCTCAAGTATTTTAAGATCTTCCACATCCCCAGGTCGGAGAACGCTCAGGCCGACGTACTCTCCAGGCTTGCGACATCAGTCTATGACACTTTGGGTCGGACACTTATGGAGAGTCTCGAGCAACCGAGCATCGACAGGACTGAGGAGGTGCTGCAACTGGCGACCGAGCCGAGCTGGATGGATCCGATCATTTAGTATCTGACCGATGGAACCAGCCCTGAAGACCCCATGGAAGCCAAATGACTCCGGTGGGCGGCCTCTCAATATGTAATGATGGATGGCTGACTCTACAAAAGGTCGTTCTCTCTTTCCTTGCGAGGTGCCTTGGACCGACTGACGCGGACTACGCGCTCAGAGAGATGCATGAAGGGATCTGCGAAAATCACTTGGGAGGAAATCCTTGACCTACAAGGTCCTATGATAGGGTTACTACTGGCCCATCATGAAAAAGGATGCGGCTGAGTTGATTCGGAGGTGTGAGCCGTGTCAGAAGTATGCTAACATACAACACCGACCCGCCAACTAGATCACTCCCGTTGTCGCCCCGTGGCCCTTCGCCCAGTGGGGAATCGACATACTCGATCATTTTCCTCCGGTGTCTGGCCAAAGAAGGTTCATAGTCATCGCAATCGACTACTTCACTAAGTGGGTGGAAGCTGAACCTCTAATGCAAATCACCGAGCGAAAGATGGAAGACTTCATCCAGAAGTCCATCATCTTCAGGTTCGGACTACCGCATACTATTATCACTGATAATGGATGACAATTCGACAATCGAGACTTTCGAAAGTTCTGTGTGAGATTTCATATCGCGCATAGGCTGACCTCGGTCGGTCATCCACAGTCCAACGATAAGGTCGAAGTAACCAACCGAACCATTCTGCATGGACTGAAGACCCGACTGAATGAAGCCAAAGGTCTCTGGGTTGAGGAATTGAATTTCGTCCTGTGGGCGTACCGAACGACACCCCGCATCCCGACCGGAGAATCTCCTTTCAGCTTGGCCTATGGGACGGAGGCGATGATCCCACTCGAGATCGGGCTACCGTCGACTAGAGTTGAGCAGTACTGCGAGCCGGGCAACTCTGAGTATCGGAGAGCCGACTTGGACCTCCTACCCGAACTCCGACACGAGGCTCAACTCCGCATGGCTTTCTACCAACAAAGAGTGGCCCGATACTATAATGCTAAGGTTAAGCTGAAGTTTTTCAGACCCGGAGACCTGGTCTTAAGGAAGGTGGAAGTTTCGAAGCCTCTGGATCAAGAAAAATTATCTCCAAATTGGGAAGGACCCTACAAGATAGCAGACACCTACAGGCCGGGAGCCTACCGATTGGAGACTCTAGAAGGAATGGCCATTCTCCGGACTTAGAATGCCGACAACCTGAGATTGTACTATCAGTGAACTCTATGTACCCTTGTTCGGAATACAAACTCAGTTTCAAAACTTCGGAGTCTAGAATCTTGGCTCTCCAATTGTGGGTCGGTGCTCACCAGTAGTACGAGCCCCGACGCCCCCAACTTGGACCCAACATTCCATTGAGAATCTACGGCCCGATCGCCGATGATGCATCGGACTCTTACGAGAATCAATATATCTACATTGGTGGAAGGCCGGCGATGGCAATGAAACCCCCTTAAGTTGAAGCCACACTCCTTCCACAGTCAACTCTCGAGCGAGATGACTGGCTAACTTGCCGACTTGGCTTCGGTCAAGAAAGGCAAAATGCCAACGAGGCCAACGTCGCGTTCGCAACATACCGATTAGGTCACGACCGATCGAAGGATATTCGGCTTACCATCGTTTATCACACGTCGCGACGTATATGCCCGACAAAGAACCAGGCAACGGATGACCGACTTGTCATCATCGAATGCGTCGGACACTATTCGACTATCAGACTCTACAGGATGATCGGGCCAAAAAGCTACGTCCGAAGGTCGGTCGACACCCGACTCAGCAAACACGCCCGACTTAGGTCTGAGCAACGGATGCTCGACCTAGACTCTTGACTGTCGAGTCGTACGATAGTCAGGATGTCGATCTAAAATCGGAGCTCGCTCTATCTTTACCGTGGCACGCGCTACCGGCTATCCCGACTAACTATTCGGGATCCTACCAAACATCCTAACAAGGTACGTCGGGCCTACGACTTATACGCTAGGGGGTGTTTCGGCGAAACATACATTCCAAGATACATTTCAGGATGCATAAAGAAAAAGAAAGTTGAAAAGTTCTCAATTTCATTCAAGTATAAATTGAGTTTACAAAATTGGGCCGAAGCCCGACTACAAGTATGCTAAATAAGAGCAAAAATAAAAGATGCTCCGACTACTCATCGGAGTCAACTTCTTCTATCGGGAGAAGTTCGGGGGCAGTCGGCATGGCCACGCGGGTCGGAGTAGCATCGGGATTCGGAGCCGCCTCACCTTCGGTAACCTGATCTGGAACGGCTTCCTCCACGGCAGTGCGATCTCCCGACATCGGGTCGGCCACCTCTCCTATGACTTGGCCCTCCGACCCTGGGGGAATGATGCTGCTGAGGTCAAGCTCTGGATACAGATCCTGGACTGCATCCCGAGCGTCCTCTTATCCCACTTGGTATGAGGCAAAATCGCTCTCCAGGAGCTCCTCCCGATATTCGTCGGAGCCGCGAAAGTCCTCCACCGCCCGACTCATTGCCTCTTTCGCCGACTCTGCCTCCGTCCTCGCTATGTCTGCGTCAGCTTGAGCGGTGGATAAATTCTCCTCAACCTTGGCGAGATTCCCCTGACTCACCTGGAGTTGCTCGCGCTCAGCTTTGAGCTCACCGACGCAACCATCCCGCTCATGCCGCAGCCGACGAGCGGTATGAGATTTTTGTTTGACTTCCTCATGAGCCGACCGAAGTTCAGCTCCTGAGGCAGCCAGGGCATCGGTAAGGCAGAAAATCTCCTCCTCGAGTCGGGCCTCACGGTCGACCGACTGCTTCAGCTGCTCGACTATTGTCGCCTTCTCGACCTCGACGGCCTCGGCCCTATTCTTCCAGGCCGCTCGGAGATCGTCGAACCTCCGATACCCGACCTTCAGCTCAGACATGTTGTAGATCAGCTGCAAATAACAGGCCGGTTGTCAGAAGACCGAACTGATAGGAAACAATAATGAAAATGAAAAGTGAAGAAGAGGAGCTCATCTGGATCATGGTTGGGTAGAAGGAAGAAAGCATGTCGGACACCCACCGATTCTTCATGATCTCCCGATCGGCCGGGAGGATGGTTGCCTGACATAACATCCTGGCCAAATCATGGTTGGCCAGGGCCGACGCTCTTTCGGGAAGTTGGATGTCGGATGATGCGGCATGGCCTACTGACCTTCTGTCATCGCCTGGCGCCATCGGGGCCTTCCCTCGTTCGGCCACCCAGGCCCTGAAGTCAGGAAAAGACGGGAGGCTCGAGCTTGACTGGGTCCCTCCCGAGGCCGCGATGGCTGCCGACGTAGGTCGTTCAGGCTCGCGTGTTTCGGCCCAAACTTCTTCTGTGGGCTGTGTAGCCAACACACCTTCGGCTGCTCCCTCGACCGCCCGTTCCTCGGACGGTGCTTCGGGAGGCACCGTCAGCACTGACAGTGCAATAACCAGCTCATAGCCTGACGCGGGGTCGGGCTGTGCTCTCGTCGCTGCAGGGTCGGTCGGTGATGCTGTCTGAGGCCTCTTAGGAGGCCGCGAGGGTCCGACCCTGGTAGCCGACCTCTTCCTCGCCGCATGTTGCTGAATGTTGGCATCCGTCAGCCTCACCCTCAGTGGCATGCCTGCAATTTTAACAGAGGATCAGCACTAGTCCAAAGATGGAGAAAAAAGATAAAAATGACAAATCGAGATGTACCTAAACGAGGAACCGAGCTTAGGCCGGCATTGTACAGAGCTTGCTCAGTGACGAGCTCCCTCTGCTTCGGCACTGAGATATCCTTCAGTCGGTGGAAATCCTCTCGGTTTCCGTCCTCCATCCGACTGTTCTCATTCGGCTGAGTCCGAAGGTCCCCCCAGTGGGAAGGGAACCCTCAAGGAAGCAGAGAAGAAGCAAAGAAAAACTGATTCTTCCATCCGTGGATTGACGATGGAAGACCAATGATGAATGAGAGACCCTTTCGGGGATTGAAGAACTACCATCCTCGGGCCTTCGGGTGGGGTCGGAGGACAAAGAATGCCCGAAAGAGAAAAATACGAGGATAGGTCGGCAAAAGCCGATACAGCAAGGCGAAACTGATTACCAGTCAAACTGATTTCGACGCCAGTTACGCCGGACAGAGCCCGTAGTAATCCAAGATATTTCGGACGGACTCCGGAATCGAAAAATGAAGACCTGTCCGAAGGTCCTCGATATAGAAGGCCACCTGGTCCGGAGGTGGGTTGTTAACTCGACCCTCAGCCCCAGGGGCGAAGAGCTCGAACTGCTCTGGGATACTGTATTGCTCTCTGAGCCGTTCGATGTTTGCCCCCGAAAGTGAAGAAACCTCCACCTCCGAGGTCGACCGTGAGTCATCGATCGAGTTCTCGACTGACTTCCTCGTGGAGAGGTTCTGGCCATGATGCTAGAACTGAGGTCGAAGGATGAAGAAGAAGAAGAAGAAAGAAAGTCCAAAGGAAGCGAAGAAAGCAAAAAATGCATGGAGACAAAAATCTCGAAGAAAGCTTCTCGAGGAGAGAGATAGGCACAATTACCTGAAACTTGAAACTGGGGGACCACTCGACCAGAGTCTCGGCAACAGGGCTGTGAAAAGTGAAGTTTTGGATACAGGTGACCCTATATATATAGTGCCCCTCGACAGTCAGGATGAGAGCACGCCCAACGAGGGTCTTCCAGATTCTGACACATGGTAGCATCTGGGACTTCCCTTGATTCGACGATTCGACGCATCTGCCCCAGATCAAGCCACGTCGCCTCCATCCGCCTGAACGGGTTTGGCCCAATGGCCTCCTGTCACGTGACAAAAAAATCGCATCTCAGGATTCACTAACCGATGGCGGTTTGCGTTCCCGAGGAGATGGCAGAAACGGCAGTTTCTGTTCCCAATGGGATGTCTGAAACTAATGGAATGTCTGACACCGATGGGACGTCTGATGCCGAACCGATCATTGGTACGGTTGCCAGAGTTGGAGCATGATGTGATGGGTATCCACTCCTTTCGCCCGAAGCCGTCGCCCATGCAAAAATGCTGGCCAACACGACACCGACTCAGGAGTGGGGGGGCAACTGTTGGGATATACCGATCGACCCCTTTTACACCAACTCACCCTCGGGCCTGTCCAACCGATGCCCAACTCTACCGACTGCACCGACCGATGACTGCCGATAGTAGCTGCCGACATTATCCGACTGAAGGTGCATCGATCGGGCAGACCCATTCTATATCCAATTAGCCGAGCAACGGAGCCCAGATTATCGACTTACTGTCGGGGGGGGGGGGGGTGGCAGCCGACGTTTGACTCCCGCAATACGCCAGACCAGCCGATGGTGTCCCCGGATCTTCACCCGATATCCCGCGGTCAAATACCGACATATGATCGGTCGGCTCCCCCAAATACCGTACGACTGCTATAGGCTGCTGTCCTGATAAGGACATGCGGCGTGGCCGTCCTGGGGACATCGTCCTGCCAAGGACATAGGTCAATTTAGTGATTTGACAGCCCACGGTGACTTGTCAGTCCGCGGCGACTCTGACAGCCTCCGACGATTTGACAACTCCCTGGTTGTCTGCGCCATTAATGGCAGGATCACGCCGTGCCCTACTATAAAACGGGGAAGGCAACAGTGTTGAGGAGGAGATTTTTTCTAAGCTCCTGGGCTCTCTCTCTCTCGCTGAGTCCCTGATTCTTTTCTACTGTTGTCTAGTCTCTTTTCTGATTTGACCGTCGGAGGGTCCCTGTCGGAGGCATCTCCGGTCAGTGTGGACTTCTCTTGCAGGTGCTCGTTCCCGGCGACTAGGCGACGAGGGGATTGGCCGCAACATAAAGAAATCTGAATTGTCTGTGGACTCAAATAGGGGTTCTGATTTATGGAAGAACAGGGCTAAGAGAATTTTTTCCCCACATCTGGAGATGTTTTAAAAGAAGTCTGCTTCATGAACAGCATGATTTAGATTTAGTTTGGAGCTGGGCAATAAGATTCTTTTGCAGGTAGCTCTTTAGTCTTTTCCGACGCATATTATGTCGGCCGAAACAATTTGCTATGGTGTTATAACAGAAATGAAGCAACATATGGGCAATCTTTGTGGAAGAAGAAACAGAAACAAAGAGCTTCCTTCATTGGTTGACAAGAGTTTGTATTCCAAAGGAACTGCAGAAGGTACCAAAGATTTGGGTAAATTACAAGAAGCTCTAGCAATAGAAAGAGCTGGAAGTCTAACTTCTTGAAGTTCAGAATATTTGAACTTTTAATCAGAGAGAGAGAGAGAGAGAGAGAGAGAGAGAGAATATTTGAACTAGAATTGTCAAAGCCAATTATATATTGAATAGACTACTTCCAGTGCTCAAGGGAAACCTTCACAGCATTTCAGAAATGCTCGACTGATCCACCAAAAGAAAGAGAGGCGCTTGACCCAAAAAGGAAGAATACTGCAGGCTGAAGAAAGAATAGTTTTAGAGTCCTAAAGTTGTTGAAAAATTCCAGATAGTTATTTCCCCTGGACTCTAATAAAACTATTTCATTAAAATAGTTGAATAGCTTTATTCGTAGTTGCTTATCTTCGTTTCTCTCCTCCTGTCCTCAACTGGTTTCTCTTATGTTTTTATGTTTATTTATTTTGGTAGGAAAGGGGTGGGATCCCATTATATAGTCACTCATACTAGATCAGAGCTTCAGTCAAAACAAAGGTACATGAGATTTTTCTGGGAAGTTCAAGGCCCAGTAAATCAGAAAAAAATCCACTGCCGCTAGTTATATTGGAGGTACAAAATGTCGTGTTGGGTTGAAAATATATAAAGAAATATGATAAAAGAAATGAACTACTTCCAAGACTATCCCCTCTTTCGGGAATAAAGAGAGTTTTAAGAAAGTATAAAATAAAAAATCTAAATAAGAAAGCAAGTCTTTTCTCCATTTTAGATGTTTCACAGATTTATAACAGTATAAATGTCATATAACTTCAGAAGCGATGCAACCCTTCTAAATCTGAACATTATTCTTTTCAGAAAAGATGCAACTTTATGAAATATTTTAAATGTTGTAAAGTTTTCTGACGGCTAATAACTATCTAAGATTTTTAAAAAATTAAAAATTTTAGATAACACATATCTTATTAGAAATAAAATACTCAATAGAGTTTTATTTGTTTAAAATTTTTTATTATTTGAAAATATATTAATTGTACGACAACTCTCATTTATTTTCTAATAACCATATCACTAGTATCAAAAGACAGAAAAAACAAGTTTAGATTTAGTATAGTGCAGGCCTTAGGTGGATTACCCTTGAACCTAAGATTAAATAAAAATTATGAGAATTGAAAAAATAAGAGGATTAAACCATGATCTTAATTAGTCAAAACTCATATATTAGTTTTCAAGCTATATATATGGGGTTCTTGTTATTAAGGCAGCACATTACGGGCTATGTGCGTTATCTTGGTTTAGCAAGTCTATTAGGGTTTACTGATAATCTTTTGAAAACGGCCCTAACCTCCTTACTTGCAAAGGTAGAACTCATCAAGGGTGTCTACAACATCATTATTCACCCCACATAAGCTACAAATTTTATTAAGGACATTATCTAGTCTATTTTGTTGTGGATCTTACAGTGCATTCATATAGACATGAAACTTTATATAGTTTATACCTCTACTGTTTCAAAGAAAAAATATATTGAAAATGCAACCTTGGTATTGAGATTTCATGGATAATAACTTAACTAAATTTTTATTGAACTCTAAGCCGTGATTCTTCAGTTGTTGAGTAGAACCCTCAACTGATATCATCTTTTGGAATAGGTTACAAATAAGTTTATCTCTCTAAATCAGTAATAGTCCATGCCTCTCATGATTTTAATAATTTTGTCACTAGATAAAGACATTATAAGAGGATTAGCTAGCATGTGATCAATAGGAAGGTATTTAAGTACCACCTTACCTTTCTTCATAAGTTTGCTAATATAATTATATTTCATAGCAATATACTTACTATTGCTAGTTATTCTGTTATTCTTAGTATTGTGTATAGTAGCTTAATTGTCACAACACATCGTAATAGGATCTTAAGAAATTTCAATGAAAAAAATACATCTCAAAAATTACTTCATCCATAATATCTTTTTATTAGCTTGAGACATAGCAATATATTCAGATTCCATAGAAGATAATGCACCGCAAGATTGTTTTTTAGATGATCAAGTAATAATAGCACCATCAATAGTGAATATCCAGCCAGTAGTTGATCTAGAATTAATTTTATCTGAAGCCCAATTAGCATCACTTTAGCATTCTAAAATACAAAAACTATATTTATAATGCAAACTATAATGCAAAGTATACTTCAAATATCTTCTAACTTTACTAATTTCTTTCCAGGGATCATGACTTGGGTTAGTGGTAAATTTACTCAATATACTAACAGCACATACAATATCTAGTATTGTATAATTCATTGCATACATTAAACTTCTAATTATTTTTATATACTCTTCTTGATTTATAGATGTTCTTTTGTTAGGAACCAATTTATGATTTGGATTTATAGGTGTTTTAGAAGGTTTGTAATCAAAGTAATTAAACTTTCTTAATAATTTTTCAATATAATGAGGTTGGATTAAAATATATTCCCCATCTCTTTTGATTACCTTAACTCCTAAGATAATATCTATTGGAGCTAAGTCCTTGATATCAAATGATTGTGTTAAAAAATAATTTATTTCATTTATGCATTCCATACTAAAACTAAACATGAGCAAGTCATTCACACAGAGAGTAATTAATACTTTGAAATATTTTATTTCTTTAGTAAAGATAACTTTCTACCTTACTACTTTTAAATCCAAATTTCTTAATTTATATTTTAAACTTTTATACTATTATCTTGGTGCTTGTTTCAGTTCATATAGAGATTTATTCAATTTACATAATTTTCCTCTTATCTTTTAACAACATAACCTTCGGGTTGATTAATATAGATTCCTCTAACTCTGTAATTAGGTCCTTTTCAAATTCTAATTTATCAACATCATTCATGGTTAAATGTTCAAAATATATAGCATGTATTGCCGCAAAAACACTATTAGTCTTTAGATTTAAAAATCTACATGCTTTACTATGCAAAGAGTAACCAATAAAAATAGATTTTATAGCTTGATTTCCTAATTTAGCTCTTTTATTAGTAGTATCTAATACATAAGCAATACATCCCTATACTTTAAAATAATTAAGATTTGGCTTCCTATTTTTCTATAACTCATATGGAGTTTTTGAAGGAAAAGAAACTGTTTCTCTTCGGAAGGCCCAGGTTGCATCTAAAAATTTTTCTATTCATCTACATGATTAAGAATCAAATTCTTATCTGATTAGCAGCAGAACTAGAGATCAAATCTCAAATTATCTGATATAAACTTCTGTAGAGGCCCGGATGTGCAGACCCTCTACTTTGCATGCACATTAGATGCCACAGGAAAGCAGGATGAACTCCAATTCAATTGCCTTCACAACTCAATCAATAGAGAGATGAGATATGCTGGTATGACACCTCACACCAGTAGGTGGGATGCCCAAATAAGATCCATGCCCAAGGGAAGAGGGGCAGTAACAAGAGGAGAGGGCAAGGGGAAAGAAGGGACCTCTCTCTCTTCTCATGCTTCTCTCTCTTTATCTCTTCTCTCAATCTGATTTGTTTGCTATATATCCATAGAGAGACCCTCTCTATTTATAGATGATTTTTATGACCCAATAAGTATAGGAGCCTAATTCAAATCTGATTTGAATCAGTCCAATACTCATGAAAGAAGAATTCCTATATGAGATAGAATTGTCATTACATATGACAACCAATTTGCACCCACTCCCTCACCCACATGGGATGCCCCAAATGAGCAAAGCTTCAGGTGTTGGTTGGCCCATAATAGAGAAAAATCTTAATGTAAGTGGGAATACTCATATTTCATCAAAATGGATCCAATTCGAATCCAATTCGAAGCTGGTTTGAAATAATTTCGAAAGGTTGTTAATCATAATTTTTTTAGAATTTTTATACCAAATCTAAATTAAATTTTGGATCCAATTAAGCTCAATTAATTCAGATCTAATCTAAAATTGATTAACACTTAAATCCAATCTTTCACATGCTCCATGAATCATAGATCAAAAATTATTCATCTCTGAAATCGAACCTGAACCTCATGTGTAGTGCTAGCTAGACATAATCAATCCATAACTTAATTCTCAATTAAATTAGCTTATATGTTCAATCAAGTCAAGTACTTCTAAATTAGACATATAAATATAGTCCAATTCCTTCCTACTTTGTCTGACTTGTGTGTGTGACTCTGTAGGTTCAAACACTAAGCCGGTAGCACAGGAATCAATTCCTACACTAATTGAGATACCATCTAGCAATGGTTTCTGATGTCCAAATAGGGTGAATTATCATAAAAAAATATTTCAAAATCCATACACATGGTTACTATATAATTCATTATTTTGATCCTGAATACTTTAGGATGGTTTTAGATTAACTGTCAACCAAGATTACTTCATCCGCATTGTATTTTAATCTTTCAAATCCATCTCATGGATTATCCTGGCCAAAGCTTTGCTAAATTGAAATACAGTGATACATCAACTCCAATAATCTGAAGAAATCAATCCTATCTTGATCCACATACAGACTTCGTAAGTACTTGACTGTACCCAGTAGCCTTCCGTCACTGCATTAAAAATCCAGATAGTCTGGCACTAAATCACAGTGAGTTGCTTGCAAGTCACTATGGTGATCTCAGGTCTAAAGGATACTTATACATATGTATTTCGCGAGCAGCTCTTGATAGTAGAATACTCAGTAGATGAGTCACTTGTTCAGTGATAATGTACTCTTACATCTCACCTGTATGCCATATCAGTATCACCACACTCTTTAGTTAAGAGGACAACCAACCCATATGGCACACAACGATCTTCACTCGATAAATGTCATCGTCCTGTAATGATATATCATTTGGTTGCGAACATGTTTAAGAACTATATGATAAATCTTCCTTTTATTGCACACTAGCATAGTTCTAAGGACTTCATCATAATATAAGAGTTCAAGGAAGATGTAACTTTGTGATGAAAAAAATATTAGAATAATTTTTATTCATTAATTAATAACTCATATACAAAGATAAACTCAATCATCACATGATTGGTTTTAGAATATAATTTTCAACAACTCTCACTTGGACTAAAATCGATCGGGACAGTATCTTATGCTCATCTTTCATTTGAAATCATCGAACTTTTTGATCTTGAGAGCTTTAGTGAATGGGTTGGCTAAGTTCTCCTTTTTGTCAAACTTCTGAAGCTTGACGTCACTTCGATTCACGATCTCTCGCACCAAGTGATAGCGGTGCATAATATTTTGCAGCATCCGATGCAGCATTATATTCTGCTTCGCATACAGAATCGGCCACAATATGTTGCTTGAAATTTTTTCAGCAAACAACTCTTTCATTCAAGGTAAATATGTAGCCCGACACGCTTCTGCGATCATCACAATCTGAGTAGAAACTGGAATCAGTATATCCCATAAGTTTTAGATCAGTGTCTCCATAGATAAGCCATTGGTCTTTAGTATTTCTCAAATACTTAAGACTTACTTTCGCAATCTTTCAATACTTTTCATCTGGATCAAATTGGTACCTACTCATTACCCCTAGTGAATAGGCCACATCTGACCTCGTAGATGTCATAGTGTATATGATAGATCCCACTATCAAAGCATATGGTATTCTACTCATGCGCTCTCTCTCCTCAGGAGTTGTCGGACAATCTTTCTTGAAAAGAGTAATTTCATGACCTATCAGAAGATAGTTTTTTTTGAAATTATCCATGTTGAACTGCTTCAACAGGATGTCGATGTAGTGGTTTGGGACAATCGAAGTAACCTTCTAGATCTATCCCTATAGATCTTCATTCCAAAAATGTAGGATGCTTCTCCCAAGTCCTTCATTGAGAATTGTGATGATAACCATAGTTTCACACTCTGCAAAGTCGGGATGTCATTTTCTAGTAACGATATGTCATCTATATACAACACAAGGAAGATGACTATAGAATCGAAAGCCCACTTGTAAACGCAAGGCTCTTCTCCATTCCTAACGAAGTCATATATTTTGATCACCTTATCAAAATGTATGTTCCAACTCCTAGATGCCTGCTTAAGTCCATAAATAAATCTTTTCAGCTTGTACACTTTCGACTCATCTGTGGATGTGAACTCTTCAAGTTGTATCATATACATCTCTTCTTCCAGCTCTCTATTAAGAAAAATGATTTTGATATCCATCTGTCAGATCTCATAATCAAAGTATGCAGCGATAGTAAGTATAATCTGAATGGGCTTAAGCATTGCCATAGGAGAGAACGTCTCGTCATAGTCAATACCATAATGCTGACGGTATCTCTTGACAACTAGATGGACTTTATAGGTCTCTACCTTTCCATCTGCTCCTCTTTTCTTCTTAAAAATCTATTTACACCCTATGAATTTTATCCCTTCAGATGGATCAACTAGTGTCCATACACCATTGATCTTCACGGACTCCATCTTAGATTTCATGGTGTCGAGCCAATTTTGGGAGTTGGACCTTTGTATGGCCTCCATATAGGTAATCAGATCCTCATTCTTCTCATCACGTTCAATGGGATCACCATCTCGGATCAGAAAATTATAGTATCTGTCCGGTTGATGCAATACTCTACCAGATCTCCTCAATATCGCCTCTACTGGCTCCAAATTTGATTCACCAATCAAATCTAATTCTATATATGTTGGTCCTTCCACCTCATAAACTTCATCAAGTTTAATTTTACAGGCATTAGCTTCTTCTTCAAAAAATTTTTTTTCTAAAAAGACTGTCCGACTGTTGACAAACACATTTTATTCTGTAGCAAGATAGAAGTAGTACCCTTTAATTTTCTTTGGATACCCATGAACAAGCATCTGTCAGACTTCGGTCCAAGCTTATCTGTCTTTAAATGCTTGACATAAGCTGGACACCCCCAGACCCTAAGGTGTGAGAGCATCGGCTTACGTCCAGTCCATATCTCATATGAAGTTTTATCGATAGACTTGCTGGGTACCTTATTCAGAATGTAGCAGGCAGTTTCTAGAGTATATCCTCAAAAGAAGATAGGTAGACTCGCAAAGTCCATCATGAATCGGATCATGTCTAATAAGATTCGATTTTTTCTCTTTGACACCCCATTATGTTGTGGTGTTCCAGGAGGGATCCACTGTGAAAGAATCCCATTCTCTTCCAAATATATCAGGAACTCAATGGTGAGGTGTTTACCTCCTTAATCTGATGGAAGGATCTTAATACTCTTCTTAGTTTATTTCTCTACTTTAGTATGGAATCATTTGAATATTTCAAATGATTTTGACTTATGCTTCATAAGATAGACGTACCCATACCTCGATAGGTCATCTGTAAATGTAATAAAATTGTAATATCCTTTTCTGGCACTTATGTTCATAGGTCTGCATACATCAGTATGTATTAGACCTAGGACATCGCTGGCTCTTTTACTTTTTTCTTTAAAAGGTGACCTAGTCATCTTACCAAGTAGATAGAACTCACATGTAGGTAATGATTCGCAATCATCTATCTCAAAGATACATTTTTTGATCAACCTGTCAATCCTATTCTTGTTCACATAATCAAGCCTATAATGCCAAAGGTAGGATTCACTAACATTATCTAATTTAGGATGTTTACTGGATATGTACATTACACGAACAGGCCGTGATATTTTATATATATCATGTTTCAATTGTCCACGCATAATTGTAGTATCATTCATGATGATATCACAAAAATTATCTTTTATTATAAACTTATAACCAAATTTGACCAAAAGGCCTACAGAGATAACATTCATCATAAAAGAAGGACAAAATGATAATCATCTAGCGTGACACTACTAGACTCGAAGACAAGCTGCAAAGTTTTCAAGGTCAGAACTGGAACAAGACTTTCATCTCCAACGTTAAAGAACCACTCGCCCTCTCGAAACTTCCTACTTACCTGCAGTCCCTACAATGAATTGCATATATTAATAGGACTTTCAGTATCCAATACCCAAGTAGCAGTATTACAAACAGAAAAATTACAAGGTGTTATCATATAAGTACCCTGTGAAGCAACCGCTTGCGTCGTTTTCTTATTTTTAGGCCTGTTTGGATCAAGGGTGGCTATATAAGCAAGATAATTTTTTTTCCAATGATCTAGCTTCTTGCAGAAGAAGCACTCTATCTGGCTCTTATCAACTTTTGACGGTTTGCTTTGTTTGAGATCGATGGTATGAGATTTCTGCATCTTTTTCTTCTTTCTTCTCCTGGAGGATCGACACCCTACAAATGAACCTCCCACTAAATTCACTAGCTCCTTCTGGAGCTGGTGATCATTCTCAAAAATCTATAGTAACCCTAGCAAACCATAATAGTTTACCATAGGCTTCGTCATTCTATAATGACTGAGAAAAGATAGGTAGAATTTTGGTAGCGAATTGAGGATAGCATCTTTGCCTAACTATTCATACAACGAAAAGTTAAGTTTACTAAGGCATTCAATCTGCTCAATCATGTATAATACATGATCGATGACTGAAGTCTCCTCTCACATGTGGGCATTGAACACTGACAGGAGATTTTGTGTCTCTCCACATCCTCAGGAGTGTCAAAAGACTCATTCAACATTTGAATGATCTCCTCTGACTGCACATCCTCAAACTTACGACTAAGTTCGTCATTCATGGCTGCCCTCATCATGCAACACACAGTCGTGTAGTTATTGAGCCACTTCATGCAAGTATCTCTTATAGCACGAGAAGCATTGACTGTAGATTTTTTAGGTGCTTGATCCGTAAGAACGTACAAAATTTTCTCGTGCTTTAAAACGATCTTCACTTTCGATACCAGCTATCGAAGTTGGGTCCGATGAGCTTGTCACTACCCAACAGAGTATGGAGGGATAGTGTGTTGGCCATAACTGAAAGAAAAGACATTAGCCTAGTAGTATATGAATTATTTTTAATCTTGAAGATATAGACTTTAGTCTAAAGGTCCTCCCACTATTTTTATTTATTGGTAGCCTCTACCTTCAACTCAAAGAATTACACTAATTTCTTAGCGGGTACTAGAATTCACACGGACTGCATTCAGATCTGAGTGTGGTTCGACCAACCCTAGTGCATCCATGGGTAGGTTCATAACCAATTATTTCTCCAAACAACTTCTAGCAATAAATTTTATCCCAGACTTTCCTTCAGCAGGCATGTGGCACCTCTACTGAAAATCTCAATTAGGTTTAACCATTAACATGACACACCAAGTGTATCCAACAAATGGATATCCAGACCCGAGTGTGGCTCGATCAATCTGAGTATTGATCTGAAGGTACATTATGATGATCATATGATGAATGATAATTCTAATATGTAATAGACACCAAGCGTGTGGTGCCTTCAATGCCTATTTGAAATATTGGACTCATTATCATGCACCTTAATGGGAGGTAATGATCAAGTTATCTCATAACTTTATCATTTTATGAATTTAATAATTTAGAAGATTTGATTTCATTGATCTGAGAATAAAAGAAGAAATCGACCTGCGAGCTGCAAATCCTCCCACTGACTTTATCAAGTTATGTAAAAGATTAGATATAAGCTGGTCTAAAGACACCTAAATCAATCACACTGATTCATCTTAATGGCATGGATCTGCATGAATCGACTAGTAATCTAACCAAAATATAATCTATCATATTAACCAGATAAGTGAGATCAGTGGAAGGGATATGCTCTTCACTCATCGTAGACATATCTAGGTGAATAGCTCTCAATTAAAAATTACTTGATCGAATCTGCCAAACTTACCTGAGACACCAACTGGTTAATTAGTTTCGATTTGGTTCACCAGAAGATTTGGACTCAACAACGAAGCCATGATCATGGTCTATTTATTAGGGTCAAACATATAGACTTGATCAAACTACAACTATTGAGATCGATTTAGAGAAATACTGACCTGATCTAATTCAATACTTGATTAGATTTAATCAATTCTTCTGCATGATCCATATATATTTCTAACCCTAGGTCTAACCCATTAGAAGTACCTGATTCATGCTAACCCTTCACCCATCATTTTATATGGTGTCTTAATGATCTTCAATTCTCAAATCTAAATTATTCAAAACTTAATTCATAATTAAGTATGTTAAACATATGTTTCAGTCTGTAGAATTATTCTACAAAGATTTTTGGTAAAGCATACCATATGTTTCAACACATGAAAATAAACTTTCATAATATGTTTAATAATTAAACATACATAGGTATGATCTAAACTTCATACATATATCTCATGTATCATGACAATCTTTAGATCAATACTGATTTCATCATATGTAACATGCAATTCAGATCTAAAATAATTTTATATCTAAATTTTATCCTATTGTAATAAATTATAAATCACTTTAGATCTAATCTAAATAAATTTATGATCAAAACAATACATAAAAATTTATTCACTTTTTTTCTTCTTGAAATCAGATCACAATGACATCCCTACACGTCATAAAAGAATCCATCAAATAGACAAAAGAGAGATTAATCTCTTTAATCTCCTATGATCGGACGGTCTGGTGATCTCATCAATCTAAGTACTAGGCTACTAAGATCTGAAATCTAATTTTATATATAATTACATCAATATATAATTATTGATAAAATTATTTTATGTCATGAACATATCCTTGATCTTATCAATTATGTTCTTCATCTAATCTAATTAGATTTGATGTATCATATACATCATATCAGATCTAAAATATATCTTATACTGATTATAAAATATTAATTTTAGATTTAATATCATATAAAAAATTAATTAGATACAAATATGAATGCATAAGGAATAAATTTTTGATAAAATCTATTTTCACGCAGTGCTGAATTTCGATAGAATTCAGATCTAAATATCTATCAAAATAGATCCAATTTATATCTAAAATAAATCTCACTTCATAAAAAAAATAATATTAAAATTATATAAAAATAAATTTAAAACAGATTTTAATTCACATTGTTATTCCATCAGAAATTCAGCAATAGCAGAATTCTATTATAACAGACTTATAACAACCTCAATCAACTATTGATTAAGTACCTCTAATCTAATCAAAATTAGATTAAAAATTTTATATAAATAGATTTAAATCAAATTTAATATCTCATAAAAAATCTCAATTATATCTTATGTAATTAATCTTAAAAAATTTTGTTATGCATGTATATATTTCAGGCCTAGTCTAATACCAATTGAAGGGAAAGAAACTGTTTTTCCTCGGAAGACCCAGATCGCATCTAAAATTTTTTTTATTCATCTACATGATTAAGGATCAAATTCTTACCTAATTAGTAGTAGAACTAGATATCAAATCTTAAATTATCTAATATAAATCTTTGCAGAGGTCTAGATGTGCAGACCTTCTACTTCGCATGCACGTCAGACACCGCAGGAAAGCAGGATAAACTCCAATCCAATTGCCTTCGCAACTCAATTAATCGAGAGATGAGATGTGCTGGTGTGACATCTCACACTAGTAGGTGGGATGCCCAAATAAGATCCATGCCCAAAGGAAGAGGGGTGGTAACAAGAGGAGAGGGCAAGGGGCAAAAAGGAAAGTCTCTCTCTTCTCATGCCTCTGTCTCTTTCTCTCTTCTCTCAATCTGATTTGTTTGCTATATATCTATAGGTAAAGATTCTCTTTATTTATAGATGATTTTTATGACCCAATAAGTATGGTAGTTCTAACTCAAATCTAATTTAAATCAGTCCAATACTCATGAAAGAAGGATTTCTACATGAGATAGAATTATCATCACATATGACAATCAATTTGCATCCACTCCCTCACCTACATGGGACACCCCAAATGAGCAAAGCTCTAGATATTGGTTGGCCCATAATAGAGGAGAATCCCAGTGCAAGTGAGAATACTCATATCTCATCAAAACGGATCCAATTCGAATCCAATTCAAAGCTGATTCGAAATAATTTCGAAAGACTGTCAATCTCAAACTCTTTAAGATTTTTATACCAAGTCTAAGTTAAATTTTGGATCTAATTAAATTTAATTAATTTAGATTTAATTTAAAATTAATTAATACTTAAATCTAATCTTTCATATGCTTCATGGATCATAGATCAGAAACTGTTTATCCTCAGGATCGAACCTAAATCTTATGTAAAGTGCTAGCTGTACATATTCAACTCTTCAATCTCGTTTGATCCATAACTTAATTCTCAATTAAGTTAGCTTATATATTCAATCAAGTCAAGTACTTCTAAATTGAATAGATAAATATAGATCAATTTCTTCTTACTTTGTCTGACTTATGTACGTAACTCCATAGATTCAAACACTAAACTGGTAGCACAGGAATCAATTCCTGCACTCATCGAGATACCATCTAGCAATGATTTCTGACGTCTAGATAGGTCAAATTATCGTAAAAAAATATTTCAGAATCCATACACATAGTTATCGCATAATTCATCCTTTTGACTCTGAATGCTCTAGGATGGTCTCAGATTAACTGTTAACTGAGATTGCTTCATCTACATTATTTTTCAACCTTTCAAATCTATCTCATGGATTATCTTGATCAAAGATTTGTTTAATTAAAATACAGTGATACATCAACTTCAATAATCTGGAGGGATCAATCCCATCTTGATCCACACACAAACTTTGTAAGTACTTGATTGTATCCAGTAGCCTTCCATTACTGTATTAAAAATCTAGATAGTTCGATATCAAAATATAGTGAGTTGCTTGTAAATCACTATGGTGATCTCATGTCTGAAGGATACTTATACCCATGTGTTTCGCGAGCAGCTCTTGACAGCAGAATACTCAGCAGGTAAGTCACTTGTTCAGTGACGATGTACTCCTACATCTCATCTGTACGCCATACCAGTGTCACCATACTTCTTAGTTAAGAGGACAACCAACCCATATGGCACACAATGACTTTTACTCGATAAACATCATCATCCTGCAATGACGTATTATTTGATCGTAAACATGTTTAAGAACTATACGATAAATTCTCTCTTTATTACACACTAGCATAGTTCTAAGAACTTCATCACAATACAAAAGTTTAAAAAAGATGTAACTTTGTGATCAAAAAAATATCGGAATAATTTTTATTCATTAATTAATAACTCATATACAAAGATGAACTCAATTGTCACACAATTAATTTTAGAACATAATTTCCAAACAATTTTATCTTGGTTTTTATGTAAAATTCTGTTACTTATATAACATGTAATATATAAAGCTTCACCTCAAAAGCTCATAGGTAAATTAGTAACCATTTCAAGTAAACTTCTATTTTTTTCTCTCAACCACCCATTTTGTAGAGGAGAGTAAGAGGCTATTTCTTCTTTAACAATTTCATGACATTCACAAAAGATTTTGAATTCTATTGAGTTATACTTTCTACCATGATTGGACCTTATTCTTTTAATCTTCTTGCCAAGTTGATTTTCTATGTCTTTCTTAAAGATTTTAAATTTCTCAAATGCCTCATTTTTGGTACTTATTTTATATGTGTGTGTGTGTGTGTGTGTGTGTGTATAAAAGTAAATTTAGAATAGTCATCAATAAATTCTATGAAATATCTCTTTCCTTTTTGAGTTAATTGATCCTTATTATCATATATATCTATATAAATTAATTCTAGCAATGAAGTTGTTTTTTCTACTAATTTGAAAGGAGTCATAGTAATTTTTGCTTATGCACAACATTCACTATTACTAGCTAGAGTTGCCTATGTATTGATCATGTCATATTTGCAAGCAGAAGGAAGTAATGGAGAGTGCACCAAAGAACAAAGAAAGTGGCTAGAAGATGACTATATATGCTTCTACATTCTTCTCAATACTATGACCAATGATTTATTTAATATTTTTCACAAGTATGGCACCGGTCTAGAGTTGTGGCATACTCTCCAACAAAGGTATGTCAACGGGGATGCTGGAAACCATTCTTCTCTTATTAACAAGTATATTGATTTTAAGATAGTTGATTCAAAGCCTATTATTGAGCAAATAAATGCTTTGAACAACATTGCATGTGAATGTGCTAATGTGGATAAACCATTTCCAGAGATTTTTTAAGTTTCTATAATTATTGATAAGCTTCCACCTTCATTAAAGGACTACCAAAGATTTTTAAAGTATGAAAAAAAGTCTTTGAAATTAGATGAATTGCTGCAACACATTCAAATTAAATATGAAGCATGTAAAAGAGGTGAACTTAAGAATCAATGAAAAGATGACAATATTTACAATGTTGAAGTTCCAAACATCCTCTTCCAAGCCTAAAAATAAGTTTCATAATGGAAAAAAAGAATTTCTCTAATTTCAAGAGGCAGAATGAGGCTTTCAAGAAGAAGGGACAGAAAAGTAAACATCTTGCAAAGGTGTGTCATTTTCGTAAATGAAAAAAGAATGCTGAAGTTAAGATGATGGAAGTCAATGAAAAAATTATTGTCATACTCACTGAAATTCTCATTGTTAATATAAATGAAGGATGGTGGGTTGATTCGGGTGCAACTTGCCACGTGAGTCCTCATAAGAGTATGTTCAAGACTTATGAGACTCGATAATGAGAAGACTATATTCATGAGCAACTCCTTTACTATTGCTGTCATTGGTAAAGGGACAATTCAACTTTCTTTTACATCTAAAAAATTTCTCACTCTTCGAGATATTCACTATATTCTTAGAATTAAAAAGAATCTTATTTCTGTTAAGAAACTTAATGATCATGATTTTAAAGTTGTATTGGATGTCCAAAAGTAATCATCTCTAAAAAGGGATCATTTATTGGAAAAGAATATGCCATGGATAATATATACTTGCTTAGTATAAATAAAGATGTTATTATTTGTATTTATATTGTTGATGATCTATATTATATCACCTATCTCTTATAGTTTATCCCATCAAGCCTTTCAAACCTCACTATTTCTATAGTTTGGATCTTGATAGCTGGAGAATCCACTTTCAACTCACTATCTTTAAATTGCCGTGTTGGGTTGAAGATATAGAAAGAAATGTGATAAAAGAAGAAAACTTAGTTTGTAAGGCACTTTCAAGAAGCTATTTTAAAGATAGTGATTTTTCTCTTTTAGATGCAAAAGAATTCTTGAAAATCTCATCCATAGGATACAATACCCAACATAAAGATGATATAAGATTGTATTATTTAATCATCTTTAATCAAAAATCCATGTCTAGAAAGATGAAGTGAAGAAAGATAGTTTTAAGAAAGGAAAGTTTATAATAGAGTTTGAACAAGAAAATAAGTTTTTTTCTCAATTTTAGGTGTTCCGTGAATTTATAAGAGTACAAATGTTGCAGCATAACTTCAAACAATGCAATTTTCGATAGGACATTGCATACGGTTCTTTTTAAAAAGATACAATTTTATAGAATTTTTAAATTCTTATAAAGTTTCCCAACGGCTGATATCTACCAAAGAGTTTAAAAAATATTAAAATTTAAATAACACGTATCTTATCACAAATAAAATACTTAATAGAATTTTATCTACTTAAAATTTTATTGTTAAAAAATATCTTGATTATACGACAAAAAAAAAAAACCACCAAAATCGTCCCGGCCAAACCAGAAGTGGAGAAGGTAACTTACTCACCCACTAGGTTGGCTGGCTGCCTAACTAGTTTCTCTTGTTCAATAAAAACATACTAGCGTTTGGAAACTAGAGATACCTAATTCCATGGACCATTTAGCCCATTCATGCCACATACCACGGATATAGAGGCAAAAAAATCAATGTTAATCTCATCTACACCCTTTATCACTCATCTATATTTCCACCAAATCAGCTGATCAAAAAACAAATTGGGGCCAAATATCATGCGAACTTGGGGACCATCTTTTTCAACCGTGCATTGCACGATCTTACCTTCTTTTAAACGAGTTCCTTTTTGTACCAAAAAAAAAAAAACGAGTTCCTTTTAAAAATTAATTGCGAGTGACAAGTCAAACATATTCCTTCAATCACGTGCTATGCACACTGCTCTCCTAATAAATTCCTCCTCCTCTCGTCTCGCTCATCCCAACTCCCACACCACCGCCCTGCGGCCTCTCTCCAAAATTATCCTTCCGTTACCAGGAAAAAATAAAAAAAATGGCACGCCTTGACGCAGGTAACCCTCTCCCGCTAATCTTTTCTATGCCTTAATTTTCATTGCTTAGCACATAAGATATTTTATATAAAAAAAATAATTTTTTTTATATGATTTATAATTTTTTTGGCTCACAATCAATATGTGATCAATGATATATATATTTTTTTTTATAATATAACATAGTTTTTTAACCAAAACAGAGTGTTTATGCATCCAGAATATTTTTCTCTTTATTTTTATACATACGAGCAGAAAAAATCTTATAGTTACAAAAATGGTCTCTTTTTTGAGGTATTATTATTGTGGTTAAAAGTTTATGACTCAACGGAATAAAAATTGTCCGCTTTGGGACGCAAGCCTCGTGATTTTATCCTTAAAAAGAAGTCTTATGTAAGGAAAAAAAAAAAATCCTTTCTAATGGCCCTAACCCCCGTCACATTGTCCATTCTCCTTAGAGACAACCACCGTGGGCTCCTTCCTCTCGGACAAGACCGCCAAGGTGTTCATCGCCGGCCACCGCGGGCTCGTCGGCTCCGCCATCCACCGGAAGCTGGTCTCTCTGGGCTTCACCAATCTCCTCCTTCGCACCCACGCGGAGCTGGACCTCACCCGCCAGTCCGCCGTCGAGTCTTTCTTCGCCGCCGAGAAGCCCCGCTACGTGATCCTCGCTGCGGCCAAGGTCGGGGGCATCCACGCCAACTCCACCTTCCCCGCCGACTTCATCTTCGTCAACCTCCAGATCCAGACCAACGTCGTGGACGCCGCCCTCCGGTGCGGCTCCGTCCGCAAGCTCCTCTTCGTGGCCCCCTCCTGCATCT
The DNA here is from genome assembly GCF_000442705.2 of Elaeis guineensis. NCBI lineage: Eukaryota > Viridiplantae > Streptophyta > Magnoliopsida > Arecales > Arecaceae > Elaeis > Elaeis guineensis. The sequence continues at coordinate 94,836,509 of NC_025993.2, read as the reverse complement.
ACCCCAAGCTCGCCCCCCAGCCCATCCCCGAGTCCGCCCTCCTCTCCGGCCCCCTCGAGCCCACCAATGAGTGGTACGCAGTCGCCAAGATCGCCGGCATCAAGATGGGCCAGGCCTACCGCCTCCAGCACGGCCTGGACGCCATCTCTGCCATGTCCACCAGCCTCTACGGCCCCTTCGACAACTTCCGCCCAGAGAACTCCCATGTCCTCCCCGCCCTCATGCGCCGCTTCCACGAGGCCAAGATCTCCGGCGCCAAGGAGGTCGTCGTCTGGGGCACTGGATCCCCTCTCAGGGAGTTCCTCCACGTCGACGATCTTGCTGATGCTGTCGTCTTCTTGATGGACCGCTACTCGGACCTGGAACACGTGAATGTCGGCAGTGGGAAGGAGGTGAGCATCAAAGAGCTGGCGGAGATGGTGAAGGAGGTGGTCGGGTTCCAAGGGGAGCTGGTCTGGGATGCCACCAAGCCGGACGGAACCCCCAGGAAGCTCATGGACAGCTCGAGGCTGGCAGGGATGGGGTGGGAGGCGAAGATCTCGCTCAAGGATGGGATAGTTGATGCCTACAAGTGGTATGTAGAGAACGTAGCAAAGCAGCAGCAGTGATGTTCTGGTGTTCCACTGGTATCTTTTTCTCCTCTTCTTCCATTTATGTTCTATCTGATGGTTTCCAGTATATCATTGCTGTTGTTCGAATGTTGGTATGCTTTCGGGGAGAGGACTATATTGAGATTAAAATGTTATCTACATAAAAAGTCTTTGATGGATATGTAATGTTATATTCTTGTCGATTTTACTAATAAAGAGTATCATTTTGCTCCAATAATGTTTTATGTGAAGCATTTGTTGGGTTAAATCAAAGTGTCTCGATATAACCGATGGATTCAAAATGAATTCACCTTTGAAAGAATGGCGTTATGGGAGGATGGCATCTTTAGTCCCATATTGATTATGAGTCAAGAAAAAATATGATTTATATCAATTAGAACCTTCTCTTCTATATGAGATGTCTTTTAAAAGACGAAACCATAAGAACCCCGTGCCATAAGTGCCAGAGGAGGGTCGAGTCTTGCACATCTCCGATGAAGATTAAGGGGATTAAAGAGTAAAACATTAAAATTATGAAAATATCATTGAATATTCTTTAGAAGAGGGATCCTGAGGTCGAGTCGACTCAATATTTTTTTCTTGCACATTTCCAATGAAGATTAAGGAGATTAAAGAGTAAAACATTCAAGTTTATGAAAGTATCATTGAATGATCTTTAGAAGAGGGATCATGAGGTTGAGTCAGTTCGATATTTTTTTCTTGCACATTTCCAACGAAAATTAAGGGGATTAAAGAGTAAAACATTCAAATTTGTGAAAATATCATTGAACATTTTTTAGAAGAGGAAAAGAGAGGAAAGTTATGTACAAAATTGGATATTCTTTAGAAGAAAAACAAAGAGGAAAGTTATGCACAAAATTCGATGAGCCTTCAAGAGTGATCTTCTCCATCATCAACGGTATCCTCCCAAGTATCAAGAAGAGAAGTTCAAGCTTTAAAAGAACAACTCATCATCAACTTCTCTGTGCCTAAAGAGTTTTATTTTTCTATTTTTACTTAGTGCTAAATTTCTATATTTTATATTTTGGGTTTTCTTTATAAGTATCTTTTGGGGTGAAAGAAATTTGGATTAGGTCCGTCCAAGTCTGTAATTAGACATTGTATGATTTTGATTGGTGAGTCTGAAAAATCAATTAGATTGATTGTGAACCTAAAAAATAATCGATGTAAAAATTTTTATCAGTGATCTCGAAAAATCAATTAAATTTATTTGTAATCTCGGATAAAACAAACACACTATAATCGGACTAATTATAGTGAAATTTTCAAAAAAAAATTGGAGAGTAGATATAGGTGTGAGGTTGCACCAAATCACTATAAATTGCTATATTTGCATTATGATTTGCTTACTTATTTTGCATTACTTTTAATCTTATATTATTTCTTCTATATCTTAATTCTGTTGTAGCATACTGCAGATAGTTTATAACCATATAAGTTAGATTAATTGAAAGTACATAATTTTCTTAGATTTCATATTTGATTAAATTTCTTAAAGAACCCAGTTCACCCGACCCCTCTTTTGGGTTGCTAATCCTTCTGGGCAACAATTAGTTTTAGAGCAGGTACTCTTATATTCATTGTTGGCCTAGTGGTCTTGAGCTAAAGATTATGGTAACTCTGGTTGGTTCCTTTTTTACCGAAGGTCAATCTATCTCTTGACCACCTCCTATCAATAGCATTAATTACATATTTTGGAAAGCACGTATGAAATTTTCATACAAACTTTAGATTATTATATGTGGAGAATCATAACTAATAGACCACATACATCCACAATTATAGTTAATAGGGTATCCTTACTTAAACCAAAAAAAGATTGAGAAGAGCGTGATAAAAGCTTGACACAATTAAATACAAAAGTTATTAATATTCTCTATTGTTTATTAGATGTTAGTGAATTTAATAGAATATCTATGGGATAGATTGAGAATTCATGAAGGAACAAGTCAAGTCAAAGAGTTCAAAATTAATTTACCTATTCATAAATATGAAATATTCAAAATGGAATAATATGAGTAGATTTCTAATATATTTTTTAGATTTACTAATATTATTAATACTCTAAATGGCCTTGGCGAAACTTATACTAATCATAAGTTTGTTTGTAAGAAAATTTTTGAGTTGAACCTCACTTTTAAAATCTTCATTTATACTATAAGAAATTTGACTATTAGCGATGGCAGTCAATTTGCTGTCGCTAATACTATTAGCGATGGCAGTCAATTTGCTGTCGCTAATACTATAGCGATGGCTTCTCGTCATTAATTGGTGATCGAAAAAATCCTAGCCGCTAATTATCACTATTAGTGATGAAATTTTTAACCATCGATAATAAAAATATTAGTGACGGTATTAGCGATGGCTAAATTCTTTCTCTATTTATTTTTTTATTTTTAAATAAAATTTTTAAAAAAAATTAAAATCAATTAGTGACAGCTTTTTTGTCGCTAATGCCGTCACTAATAATTATTAGCGACAGCTGAAGCCGTCACTTTAACCATCGATAATAGTTAATTTTAATTTTTTAATAATTCATAATAATATTATATTATTAGCGATGGCTGCAGTTGGTAATAGTTAATTTTATTTTTTTTAAAAAAATTATAATAATATTTTTTTAAATTTATTTTAATTAATCACAATCAATTATGATTCCTAACACCTATTATAATTAAAAATCTAAAAATAATATGACAATCATAAATAAAAAAATAATTATATTATATTAAAAATATAAATTATATAATTTTACAAGTAGTATCAAAAAAAATATAATATATCAAAATAAAAAAAATTAGCCCAGATCCTCCTCATCCTCTTGCTCCTCTCCAGTAGCTAGTGGATGAGAGCTACTGGAGAGGAGCAAGAGGATGAGGAGGATGAGAAGGATGAGGGGTACATTATATATTTTTATTGCACATATACTCAAAATTTTGTTATCATCGAAAAGAGGGAGCTTATTGACCCTATAATTGATTTTGATGATTATTAAACTTTGAGTAATTATTAGTCTAATCATGTATTTCAAGGTATAAAATTTTTTAGATACTTAAAATGAAAAATTTATTCATGGGACAAATATCTTAAAAGAAGCTAAGTCAAAACAATTCAAAGAGAAATTTATAAATTTTTGACTTAGAGGAGTCGATCTCAGAAGGCTAGGAGCAGACCCCTAAACAGAAACAAGTAGAAAACAGAAGAATTTTAAGTTTTAAGAAGTTTAGAAGTTGACTCTAGGAGAAAAGGAGTCAACTCTGGTATGGTTGGAGTAGACTAGCATATACTCGAGTCGACTGTTAGATGTGTGCTCTAGAAAGCCATTTGTTCGCTGATATATTTATATTTCAAGACTACTTGTATTTATACTTGTAAAATTTTATTATTAATAAAAAAATTTTATTTTTAATTATATTTATGAATTCATGATTTATCCTAGAAACTAACAAAGATGATTTTGTATATTCTCAAAGAGTTAAAAATTTGAGATATACATTATTAATGATTAGTTTCTAAATACTCCCGATCGAAGGATCATTATGCAGAATAGTAATCAATCCATTTAAGATTGATGCATAGATCATCTTTCTTTTGGATAGATGAGTCTCGAGTCTGTGGTATAGGAACACTGGGATGAGAGTGCAGATGGTTGTTAGAGAATAACTTATGCTGAGCATGTCCAATATGAGAAAATTACTTGGATGTCTACTCACTCATCAATGATCTTCTTGATGCTGCAGTGATGTCAGTGATCCTTTGATCTACGGTGCATTGACTATTCACAGTGAGGCTATTGAGTTTGATTGTATGTTTCCTTAGTCTCTAGCCATTTGAGTTCTTACTATGTAAGTTGGCTACGGTAGATTCAGATTCGCTATTAGGAGTAGGATATACCAAGAAAGAATCTATCGATCTTGATAGAAAAGGAGTAGTCCTATGTGATTCATGAGATTGAGTTCAGAAAGTCTTTGATCAAAGCAAGTATGAATGGTGAAAAAATTTTTTACAAAATTCATAGATGAATTCGAGTCGAGCCAATCTTGTATATGACTGACGATAAAATTTGATGAGTTTTTCATGACCTTCATCTAGTCGAAACTCATGATAGAAAGATTGAATCATATGTTAACTGCACCTAGAGGTTCATACTTTTATTTTACTAAAATTATCACTATATACTACTAGATATTACTGATGGATTGTGAGACTCATCGAGCGTGATCTTGATGATCGATGATCCTCAAAGAATAAAATTAAAATTATTTTGATATATCGAAAAGAGTTTCGATAATATTATGATAGAGATCATAGTATATCTTACTATCAAACAGAATAGAACCTATGGAGTCACACACAAAAGTGATTCTTGTCTGATCAGATAGCTGATTAATGATTATGAATCATTGATGGATAAATTATCAATTTGATTGATGATTAATCTTATACAAAAATTATAATAAAATAATTTATTAGTATTAATAAATTTTAGAAGATTAATTAGTAATTGGATTGCTAATTGGCTCAATTTGATTGAGCAAAGAAGTTCGGATCAAGTCTAATTGAATTGGATTCAGTTTGACTTGAATCGGATTTAACTCGATTACAAGGAAGATTAGTTCCTGATTTGATCAGGACTTAGATTCAATTAAATTCTGATTTGATTAAGATTTGATTTGCGTAATTAGGTGCCTAATTGGATTGGGTTTACCTATTTATTTGAGCCTAACCATATGTGATTTGGATAAGGATCAAATAAGAAAACCTAGAGTCCAGATGAGAATGGACTCTTCCTCCCTTTGCACCACCCTTTTCTGGATGCCAAATTTTTTTCATGCAAGAAAGATTTTTGCGTGAGATTTTTCATGCCTTCACCCCTTCACGCACGCCCCCTTATCCACACTAAACACCCTCTTCTTATCGCCCCTCATGGTAGGATAAGAAAGTTTTAAGTTTGATTTAAAACTATCCTTATTAAGAAGAGGTTGTTTTCCATCTTAACCAAATTCTTTTTGATGCCTACTTTAAAAGGATTTGATTTTTGGCATGGAATCCCATTAGATTTCATTGTGAGAAAGTCTCCATGAGTTTTTTAGCATGAAAATATTTTGGGGCGTTGGATCAAAGGGTGGTCACTTCCTTTCTTGGCGTGTAGAAAAATAACCATAGATTTTTTAGGGCTTGGATGTTGAGTTTAGGAAGAAATAAAAGAGAGAAAAAGAGTTTTTCCTTTCAATCTTCTTCCACCACCTCTTAATCCTTCTAAAAGGTGTCTTCTTCATCTCTAGAGGAGTCTGAGAGATTTAAAGAAGGCATCGAATCAGCCATCAAGAGAAAAGTCTGCAAGAGAGCTAGCACCCTAGTGATTTCGACAACCTCTGTTCAGACAACGGACTCGTATGGATACCTGTGGAGGTCGGATAATTGTACAGCTTGAGAAACCTCATCAAATCATGGATCATCAGTTGTAGTGTATTTCGACCCGTGCAAAGGTAAGATTTGATCTCAGCTTATATAGTAGATAGATCTGCTAGTAGTGATCTATGATTTAATTTTTAGATTGCATGCATGTCATATAATCTAGGATTAAGTAGTTTTCAGATCTGATCTGATGTATATTAGATTAAAAAGTTAATTTAGATATATTCCACTATGTGCTTGATCGAAAAATTTTTAAACTACATGTATGAAACTCTCGATTTCTAATAGTGGTATCAGAGTCACAGGTTCAATCTTGACATACATGAATCTGAAATCTGATTTACAAAAATTAGATCCAAATTAATTTTATATGTTAGACATCATTCTGAGATAAGATTATCCTGACATAACTTGATTATGCTGAAAGATTTTCCTAGAATGATGTAGAACATCGTAGTTTAGTAGATCTGAAAATTTCTATATCTTATGCTTGACATATTACAGTTGTTTCAGATTTGAAATTTATTTCAGATCTAAAATAAATTTGTTCTTTTTTAAATTTAAATTTAGATTCAGATCTAAAGTTCACATGTCATATTTTGTTCAGATCTGATCTTGTTTTCAGATCTGAAATTAGATCTAATTTTAAAATCAGAACATGAAAATTCTGCATCATGTTCATATATGAGATATGTGTAGACATGTTTAGATCTGAATTTATGATTATGTATATGATATATATTCCATGATTAAATCTGAATTATTGTTCATATATGTGTTATGTGAAAGATAATCTGATTTGAAATTTAATAGATTATATATGTGATATGTTAGATTAAATTTCAAGTAGCATAAGATCTTAAATATATGTGATACATGTTTTAGATCTAGATTTTACTTTTATGCATATATTGATATATGTTTTTGATTAGTTTTAGATCAGAAAATGATATATATGATATATAGTTCGTACACAATTGATCTGAAACTTAATTTCTGCAAAATTCTGGATCTGAAACCATATGATCTATTTGCATGAAACTCTGAAATTGTGGCTAGCATGCTTGCGAAGTCGACTCGGATTCAGTTCGAGCCAACTTGAGTCCTTGGCAAGATAACTCATCCTTATTGGAGTCGACTTGAGACCCTGGTTAGTTGGCTCATTTGTGTATGAGTCGACTTAATTCTGCAGGCATGGACTTACAATTTTTGTTCGACACAGACAAGTCGACCCGAGTTCCAGGATGAGTCAACTCGAGTCTGTTGACAGCAAAAATTGCATGCAATGCAGTCTAAATTAATTTAGATTAAAAATTATTTTGATATTCAAACTAAATTCATGTTCATAATGTACTTAATTAAGAATTAAGATTTAAAATTAAAAAATCTAAAATTATGAATTTAGTATTCAAATTTCAATTGCATAAAGCATGGAGTTAAGGGTGTGGATAGCCCAATTAGGTCTAATTTGAGTGGTTGAGCAAATCGAATTGAATGTTGATTAAGATTGGATCAAATATTCTTATGACCAACCAAATTAGCTGTAGTATGGTCGGATCGATTAACAGCTATATGTTATCGATCAACTTATGACTTAATTCGGCTTAATGGATCGAGCCCGAGTCAATAGGTTAATCTGATCGATTCTAATCAACCAATTTGGTATCTAAAATAAATACATAGATGGTGATTTTTTAATTGATTTTATTGTCTGACCTAATCAATTCGTTGGTGTCTAAGGAAAGCAACAGGGAGATCCCCATATATCTTAACTTATTTGGTCATTTTGGAAGATTATGTTTTGAATTAGGTTACTTATTGACTCGAGCTAGCCCATGCCAATAGGTTAGTCATAACTGTTATGACTAATTAAGAATGAGATCTGAATCTAAATTTTCTTAATTAAATATTAAATTTAGCGATCTTCCATCGTTGTAGAGATGTGGGTGCTTTCCTAATGTTGATCATTCTCGGCTAGTCACAGTGGTTCGGTTGCATCAGGAAGGCACAACCACTCTATTGGCATTCGATGCCCCAGGGTGGAGATAAAGTTAGACCCAATAACTGTTAGGTGAGGGACCTAATGACGGCTCTACATCAATTAGTAAATGATGGATCTGACTTAACTAAGAAATGTGCCAATAACTGTTAAATAAGACTACAGGACTTAGAGACCAAATCTGCTATATCTTGTTTGGTGAAACAATGGATAAAGTGTTATCCACTCATTGATTTATGTGTTACCAACAACTGTTAGGTGAGGTACACATGGATCAGTGGGAGTATAGTACCCACTAGAAATTGATCATGTATAGATTTTCAATTCTCTACCTAAGAAGTATGGGAGATTCGTAGAAATAGTGAAAGCCTTATTTATTTTTAAAGTCCTTAGAATAAATATTAATCAAGTATAAATATTTAATTTAAAACTGTACTCTCTGTAGATTACTATATCGAGTTTTAACCCATTAGTTCAAATCTTTGACACCAATAGGTTGACCAAGACTAATCACAATGACTGACCCAAAAATTTGAGATTAGATCTCAGTTCTGAGAAATTGATTCATGTCCTTAACCAGAATGCATCTTTTGAAGGCACGTCTATTTGATCGTAATTGAAACTAATCTAACGGTTTCTCTTCTTCTAGTTGGGTTCTAGATTTCAGTTCGAGTACACACTTGTGCACTTCTATGCAAGGTCTAGAGAAAGTTAGAGGACTGAGATAAGGTGAGATTACTCTCTGAGTCGGTAATGGGATAAAAGTTGCTGTTATAATCATCGAGATCTACTATGTACGATTACCATCAGAATTTAGTTTAATATTAAAAATTTTTTATTATATACCTGTGATCAGTAGAAATTTGATTTCTGTATCTGTGCTGGCACAGGATAATTATAATTTCAATTTAATAAAGACTTGTACATAATTTATTTTGAAAATAGAAGTGTTGCACGCGTCTATATGATAGATGATCTTTATCATTTGCATGTGGATGCAAGCATTAATGTGAATGAATAAATAGTAAATACTATAGGATCTAAGAGATCAAGAAATAAGATTAGCTAAAAATATCTGTAGCACCTTAGACTAAGCCATATTGGAGAGGACAAACTTAACAAATTGGAGAAAGAGGGCCTTCTCAGGCCATTGACTTTCGAGTCTTATCCAATTTGTGAGTTCTATTTTCAAAGAAAGATGGTTAAGCTGCTCTTTGTAGGATAAGAAAAAAAGACCATCGAGATATTAGCCCTGATGCACATTGATGTGTGTGATCCACTCGATGTATAGGCTAGAGGTGGCTATCTCTACTTTATAACTTTTATCGATGATTACTCATGGTATGGGTTTGTATATTTGATGCATCATAAGTCTGAAGCTTTTGAAAAGTTCAAAGAGTTCAGACATGAAGTGAAGAAATAAATCAAAAAATTCATAAAGATTCTTCGATTATATCGAGAAGGAGAATAACTTAATGGAGAATTCTGGATCTATCTTAAGAAAAATGGTATAGTCTCACAATGGATACTTCTAGAGATATCTCAGCTCAATGGGATATCCAAAAGAAAAAATCGGATCTTATTGGATATGGTCCGGTCTATGATGAGCTTTACAAACCTTCCTATTTTTTTGTGGAGATATGTATTACTTTTTGTGATTCTCTTTTTGAATAAGGTTCCCTCTAAATTTATTCCTACCACACTATATGAGTTATGACATGGTAAGAAGCCAACTCTTAGTTATCTCAAAATTTGAGAATGTCTGGTCCATGTCAAGTGACAGCAGACGGATAAGTTAGAGGTTAGGTCAATTAAGACTCATTTTATAGGATATCTTAAGAAATCTATTGAATATTATTTTTATCTTCTTGAGAAACACAATGTAATTATAAGCTGTCATGCTATCTTTTTAGAAAAAGAGTTTGTCCAAGATGCAGGCAGTGGGAGGAAGATTGAGCTCGAAGAAAAGATTTTTGAAGAGCATCGAGTCCAAGAACCTGAACCCAGTTATGAGCCGGTAGATGAGGTACCTCCTTCACCTCGTAGATCAAGTAGGGTCTTCCATTATTTTGAAAGATACTTAGATATACTTACATCAGATTTAGAGAAAGTATTCCTTGTGAAAGATAGAGATAATAGGAATGATCCCAAGATCTATGATGAAGCAATGTTAGATGTAAACTCCGAGAAATGAAAGAAAGCGATGAAGTCAGAAATTGACTCTATGCATTTCAACCAGGTCTGGACTCTAATAGATCTATCTGAAGGTATTGTACTTATTGGGTATAAATAGATCTACAAAAAAAAAAAAGATCGGATGGTAAAGTAGAGACCTATAAGGCAAGGCTGATAATGAAAGATTATAGTCAACGCGAAGGCATTGACTATCAGAAAATTTTTTCACCAGTGGCCATGCTGAAATTTATTCAGACTCTGCTTGCCATTGTAGCTTACTATGATTATGAAATTTAATAGATGGATGTGAAAACTACTTTCTTAAATGAATATCTTGAGGAAGATATCGATATGGAGCAGTCTATAAGTTTCACATTCGATGATAGTGAATATAAGATCTGCAAGCTGCAAAGGTCCATTTATTGATCTAAGCAAGTATCTCAAAGTTGGAACACTTATTTTAATGATGTGATCAAATTATTTGATTTTATCAGAAATGAGGAGGAACTGTGTATGTACAAAAAGGTCAATGAGAGTACTGTCACATTCTTTGTATTGTACATGGATGACATCCTTTTGATTAGGAATGATATTTTCATGGTGACATCGATCAAAGTATAGTTGTCAAAAAAATTCTTCATGAAAGACCTAAGAGAAGCTTCCTACATTCTTAATATAAAGATCTATAGGGATAGATCTAAGAGAATAATAGGATTTTCTCAAAAAATATATATAGAGGAGGTGCTGAAGAGGTTCAGTATGAAAAACTTCAAGAGGGATCTTTTGTCCCTTAGGCATGACATTTATCTCTCCAAGAAGATGTGTCCTGACATACCTAAGGAGATCCAATACATGAGCAAGATCTCTTATGCTTCGGTAATAGGGAGCCTCATGTATGGCATATTATATACACGACCTGATATAACCCTTGTCGTGAGTGTCACGAGCAGATATCAGTTGAATCCAGATGAGGAACACTGGATTGCAGTTAAGAACATCTTTAAGTATTTGAGAAGGACTCAGAATTTATTCTTGATTTTTGATGGAGGATCGAAGCTGAAAGTAGATGGCGACTGATGTCGATGATAGAAAGTCTACATCGAGGTATATTTTTCTATGTAATGATGGATCTATTAGTTGGAAGAGTTTCAAACAATCAGTCATTGTAGATTCGACCATGGAAGCCAAGTACATCACCATCTCTGAAGCTACTAAAGAAGCATATTGGTACAAAAAATTTATTATGGAGCTAGATGTGGTACCATCGGATGCTATTGTACTATACTAAGATAATAACGATGCTATAACCTTCGCTAAGGAGCTCAGGTCTCATCAAAAGTCCAAGTATATAGAGCGGCAGTTCCATATCATACATGACTATCTCGATAAAAAATTTGTGGAGGTACAGAGAGTCGACTCCACATAGAACGTGGCATACCCACCGATCAAGCCTTTCAGTCAATAAAAGACCAAAGCTCACCTTGAGAATATGGATCTTAGGTGTATGGCTAATTGACTTTAGATCAAGTGAGAGTTTTTTAGATGTGTGCCTTAGAAAGTCAATTGTTGGCTAATATATTTGTATTAAAAGATTATATTTGTACTTGTAAAATTTTATTATTAATAAAGTACTTTTTTTATTTTTATTTATGTTTATGTATCCATGATTTATCTTAAAAATTAATAAAGATGATTTTGTATATTCTTAAGAAGTTAAAAATTTAAGACATACATTATTAGTGGTTAGTTTCTAAATGCTCTCGATCGAAGGATCGTTATGCAGGATAGTAATCAATCCATTTAAGATTGATGCATGGATTATCTCCTTTTTGAGTAGATGAGTGTTGAGTCTGCAGTGTAGAGACATTGAGATGAGAGTGCAGATAATTTTTAGAGAACAACTTGCACTAAACGTGACTAACACAAGAAAATCACTTGGATATCTATTTACTCGTCAGTGGTCTTCTCGATGCTGCAGTGGTATGAGTGGTTCTTTAACCTATGGTGCATTGGCTATTCATAGCGAGGCTACTGAGTTTGACTGCATGTTCTCTTAGTCCCTAGTCATTTGGGTCCTTACTATGTAAGTTGGGTATAGTAGGTTCAGATTTATTTTTAGGAGTAGGATACACCTAAAAGAAATCTATCAATCTTGGTAGAAATGGAGTAGTCCTATGTGATTCACGAGATTGAGTTCAAAAAGTTTTTAGTCAAAGCAAGTGTAAATGATAGAAAAGAGTTTCCACGGAATTCACAGATAAATTCAAATCGAGCCAATCTTGCAAAAACTAATGATGGAATTTGACGAGTTCTCCATCCATGACCTCTATCTAGTCAGAACTCATGATAAAAAAAATTGAATCATACAGTAACTGTACCTAGAGGTTCATACTTTATTCTGCTAGAATTATCACTATATACTGTTAGATATCACTGATGGATTGTGAGACTCGTCGAGCGTCATCTTAATGATCGATGACCCTCAAAGGGCAGAATTAAAATTATTTTGATCAATCAAAAAAAGTTTTGATAATATTGTAATAGAGATCATAGTTGTTGGGTATAAAATATCCTCAGCCGAAGTTCTCAGCAAGAAGACAACTCCGCCCGGACTCCTACGGGAGCCAGGCTCCGTCGCCAACATCGACTACAGAACAACTCCGCCCGGACTCCTACGGGAGCCGGACTCCGCACCTGACTTCAACTACCGGTAAGCTTCGTCCGGACTCCTACGGGAGCCGGACTCCGCACCTGACTTTGATTGTAGAACAACTCCGCTCGGACTCCTATGGGAGCCGGGCTCCGTCGCCAACTTCAACTACCGGTAAGCTTCGTCCGGACTCCTACGGGAGCCGGACTCCGCACCTGACTTCAACTACCGGTAAGCTTCATCCGAACTCCTACGGGAGCCGGACTCCACACCTGACTTTGATTGCAGGACTCCGTCAGGACTCCTACGGGAGCCGAGCTCCGTCCATGACCCCGACCTCAAGGAGGACTCCGCCAGGACTCCTACGGGAGCCGAGCTCCGTCCACGACCTCGACCTCAAGGAGGACTCCGCCAGGACTCCCACGGGAGCCGAGCTCCGTCCACGACCTCGACCTCAAGGAGGACTCCGCCAGGACTCCCACGGGAGCCGAGCTCCGTCCACGACCTCGACCTTAAGGAGGACTCCACCAGGACTCCTACGGGAGTCGGGCTCCGTCGCCAACTTCAACTACCGGTAAGCTTCATCCGGACTCCTACGGGAGCCGGACTCCGCACCCAACTTCAACTATCGGTAAGCCTCGTCCGGACTCCTACGGGAGCCAGACTCCGCACCTGACTTCAACTACCGGTAAGCTTCGTCCGGACTCCTACGGGAGTCGGACTCCGCACCTGACTTTGATTGCAGAACAACTCCGTCCGGACTCCTACGGGAGTCGGGCTCCGTCGCCAACTTCAACTACCGGTAAGTTTCGTCCGGACTCCTACGGGAGCCGGACTCCGCACCCAACTTCAACTACCGGTAAGCCTCGTCCGGACTCCTACGGGAGCCGGACTCCGCACCTGACTTCAACTACCGGTAAGCTTCGTCCGGACTCCTACGGGAGCCGGACTCCGCACCTGACTTTGATTGCAGAACTCCGCCAGGACTCCTATGGGAGCCGGGCTCCGTCGCCAACATCGACTACAGAACAACTCCGTCCGGACTCCTACGGGAGCCGGGCTCCGTCACCAACTTTAACTACCGGTAAGCTTCGTCCGGACTCCTACGGGAGCCGGACTCCGCACCTGACTTCAACTACCGGTAAGCTTCGTCCAGACTCCTACAGGAGCCGGACTCCGCACCTGACTTTGATTGCGGGGGACTCCGCCCGGACTCCTACGGGAGCCGAGCTCCGCCCACGACTTCAACTCCGAGAGGACTCCGCCCGGACCCCCCACGGGAGCCGGGCTCCGTCACGACCTCAACCACAAGGAGGGCTCCGCCCGGGCTCCTATGGGATCCAGGCTCCGTCACCAGTTCCGACCACTGTCGAACTTCAGCCGACGAACCTGTACTTTCTGGCGCAACCCAGCAACCACCATGATCCTGCTCCACTTCCCACGACGGATTCTGCGCAGCTCCATCATCCCCTGACAGACCGCTATGACGGCCACGACTCTGCTCCACTTCCTGCGGCGGATCCCGCGAGGCTCCATTATTCCCGGACAGGCCGCTATGATGCTCACGATCCTGCTCCACCTCCTGTAACGGATACTGTACGATCCTTCCATCCGCTGGCAAGTCACGACAACGGACGCCGCTCCACTCCCTGCAGCAGACTCCACGTGGCGCGCTGCAGTGAGGGCCACGGGTCTACTCCACTACTCCTCGCAGCAAATTCTTCCTGACGGTGGGCAGCCCACTACGAGACGGTTATGAACGTCACTATCAGTCTGTTGAGCCCACCGCCTATATAAGGGGGACCTCAGATACGTTATTCTATAAGCTCTCATTTTTTACCTCAAAACTCTGCTAAATTCTCCGTTTGAGCACTCCATTCTTGTTGAGGCAGAGAACTGACTTGAGTGTCAGAGGGTCTTGCCGGAGCAACCCCACCTCCGGTTTAGACTTCCTTTGCAGGTCCCAGCGGCGACCGCGACTCCCTCGACTCCAGCTTCTTTGGCGCAAGCGGATTTTTGCACCAACAATAGTATATCTCACTATCAGATAGAATAAAACCTATGGGATCATACACAAAAGAGGTTCTTGTCTGATCAGATGACTGATTAACGATTATAAATCATTAATGGATAAAATTATCAATTTGATTGATGATTAATCTTATGTAAATATTGTAATAAAATAATTTATTAAGTGTTAGTAAATTTTAAAAAGATTAATTAGTAATTGATTGCTAATTAGCCAGTTTAATTGAGCAAGAAAGTTCGGATCAAGTCTAATTGAATTGAATTCAGTTTCGCTTGAATCGGGTTCGACCTGATTGCAAGGAAGATTAGTTCTTAATTTGATCAGGATTTGGATTCAATTAAATCTTAATTTGATTAGGATTTGATTTAGATAATCAGATGTCTAATTGGATTGAGTTTACCTATTTATTTGGGCCTAACTATATGTGATTTGGATAAGGATCAAATAAAGAAACCTAGAGTCCAGATGAGAATGGACTTTTCCTCCCTTTGCGCCATCCTTTTCTGGATGCCAAATTTTCTTCACACAAGAAACGTTTTTGTATGAGATTTTTCACGCCTTCACCCCTTCATGCATGCCCCCTTATCCATGCTAAAAACCCTCTTCTCATCGCCCCTCATGGTAGGATAAGGAAGTTTTAAATTTGATTTAAAACTATCCTTATCAAGAAGAGGTTGTTTTCCATCTTAACCAAATTCTTTTTGACACCTACCTTAAAAGGATTTGATTTTGGGCATGGAATCCCATCAGATTTCATCGTGAGAACGTCTCCACAAGTTTGTTAGCGTGAAAATATTTTGGGTCGTGGGATCAAAGGGTGGGTGCTTCCTTTCTTGGCATGTAGAAAAATAACCGTAGGTGTTCTAGGGCTTGGGTGTTGAGTTTAGGAAGAAATAAAAGAGAAAAAAAGAGTTTCTCCTTTCAATCTTCTTCCACCACCTCTTATTCCTCCTAAAAGGAGTCTTTTTCATCTCTGGTGGAGTCTGAGAGATTTAAAAAAAGCATCGAATCAGCCATCAAGAGAAAAGTCTATAAGGGAACTAGCACCTCGGTGACTTCAACAACCTCTGATTAGACAACAGATCTCGTGTGAACACCTGTGAAGGTCAGACAATTATGCGGCTTGAGAAATCTCATCAAATCTATAAATCATTAGTTACGGTGTATTTCAACCCATGCAAAGGTGAGATCTGATCTCAACGTGTATAGTAGATACAATCTGCTAGTAGATGTGATCTACACTATATAGAGTGATCTATGATTTAATTTTCAGATTGCATGCATGTCATATGATCCAAGACTAGGTAGTTTTCAGATATGATCTGATGCATATTAGATTAAAAAGTTAATCTAGATCTATTTCGCTGCGTGCTTGATCGAAAAAATTTTGAACTACATACATAAAACTATCAATTTCTAACATCGACTTGTAACAAGCAAGAGTTGACACTCTCAGAGAAAATAAAAAGCTATATTTTTTGGATCCCAGCTCGAGTCGACCCAGAAGAGCTTGAGTCGACTCCAAGATAGGTCGAGTTAACTCATAAAGATGGCAAGCCGATTTTCTCAGAAAAGATAAAATGCAGAACTTTTGGATCCTAAGACCGAGTCGACTCCTGAAGTGTTCGAGTTGATTTCGGAGTAATTCGAGTCAACTCTTGATCGAAGCTGTAATGGCTATTTTTTCTGTACATCTCCAACGATCATTTCTCTACTCTAATGGCTAGTCCAAGAATTCCAACAGTCAAAACTCACTATCTAGCAAATTTCAAGTTTACAAAAGGCTTGAGAAGTATTTAGGAAAGAAGATTAAGGAGATCAAAGATTGAAATATTCAAATTTGTGAGAGCATTATCCGATATTCTTGAGAAGAAAAAAAGAAAGGAAAGATATGTACAAAATTCAGAAAGCCTTCAAGAGTGATCTTCTCCATCGTTAACATTCTTCCAAGCATTCAGAAGAGAAGTTCAAACTTCAAAAGAGCAACTCATCAGCAACTTCTTCATGCCTAAAAGAGTTCTATTTTTCTGTATTTATTTTGTACTGAATTTCTATATCTTCTATTTTGGGTTTTCTTTACAAATTCTTTGGGGGTAAAAGCAACTTGGGTTAGGCCCATCCAAAGCCGTAATTGGATATTGTACAGTTTTGGTTGATGAGCTCGAAAAATGAACTAAGTTGATTGTGAATTCGAAAAACAATCGGTATAAAGGTTTTGATTGGTGATCCTGAAAAATCAATTGGATTTATTTGTGATCCCGGATAAAACAAACACGCTATAATTGGGTTGATTATAATGGACTTCTCAATAAAATCTTGAAGAGTGGATGTAGCTGTGGGGTTGCACTAAACCACTATAAATTTTTTATATTTGCATTATGATTTGGTTATTTGCTCTGCATTATTTTTAATTCTTGCATTGTTTCTTCCATATCTTAATTCTACTGCAGCACACTACATACAGCTCACAATCACATAAGTTAGATTAATTTGAAGCATATAATTATCTAAAATTTTAGATTTAATTAAAATTTTTAAAAAATCTAATTCAATCCTCTTCTTAGATTGCAAATTCTTCTGGACAATGGCAAGATAGTTGAAGATAAACGGACATTGTTTGATGCTTAGTTCATACGTGTTTTGGCATTATTGCTTCAAGGATGTTCTCACTGTGAAAAAGATCTTCCCGTGTATGAGAGAATAGATATCAAAATACTCCATGGAGTTAAATTTCTAATCAGTTTCCACACCATGCCTGGTGTTCAATTTGAGGATTTTCTAATCTACCGCTTTTCCTTGCATTAGGACAGAGTCTCCATCAAACATTGAAAGTGTCTCTAAGACATTTTAAAGACCGCAAGCCACACCTATTCTAAGAACAGTATTGCTTATATTTAGAATCTACCTGCAAGCTCAAAGCCGTAGACCCCCCTAACCGCATCTGGTAATAGCAGGGCTATTTGCAACAACTAAAAATATGTGCACAGCACATATTCACCAATTTCCGTGACACTCAACTCTTTACCCCCTTATAACTCTGGAGCTGTTTTCTTGGCTACATCCTGTTTGCCTTTTTGAGCCCATCATCTCATATTCGTTACTATCTTCTCTCATTGCAAATTCGTAGTTAACTTGACAGTATTTGTGTACCTTAAACCCCTAAATTCCTTCTCAAAGGCTACCTCTCTTTTCTTGATGTAATGCAAAATCACTTGAGGCAATAAACATTCTAATAAACAATTGTTTTCCATAATTCTGGATAGTTTTTGCTGAGAAGTTAATTGCAGAAGATTTGGTTTTACGCCAATCTTTTTCTTCACCTACTTAACAGTATATCCAGAAATTGATACGAACATATATCATCTTTTCGGTTTTAATTCTTGGATTTGTACTGTTTCTTGGATTGTTTTGGGTGGAACACAATCCTTATCAAAAAAGCATTGCTTTCTGGCCTAATGTGATGGAGTGTAAGAGAGACCGAAGGAGGCCACTGCCTCCTCAAAAAATTTTAAAATATTTATTATCTATATATTTATATATATATATATATATATGATAATTTTTTAATATTTTAATATTACATACATTACGAGTCCAATAGTTTAAAAAAAAATCATATAATTAATTTTTATATTAATTTTTTATTAAAAATAATAATTTTTTTTAAAAAAATAATTGTTTATTTATTTTTTAACTTTTTATTTATTCTTCAATCTTTAATATGGAAATGGCTCAATCTATATAAAATTTAGGGGGTGTTTGGTTCGAAACTAAAATTAGAATGGAAATAAAAATCGGAATGGCTTAGAATCGGAATTGGAATAGCCAAATCCCCCGAAGCATTTGAGGGGTGTTTGGTTCGTAACCGAAATCGAAATGAAAATGAAATCAGAATGGCTGGAAATCAGAATCAGAATGGCCAAATCCTCTGAAGTGTTTAGTTCGTAATTGGAATCGAAATCAGAATCGAAATTAGAATGAAAATTTAAATCCATAAAAGAGAGTAGGGATTGAGTTCTATATAGATTGAGCCATTCCTATTTCACTCTAGAATCGGAATCGAAATGGGACTCCTCCCAACCAAACGGTTGGAATGGGAGTCACCCATTCTAATTCCGATTCCAGACCCCCACTCCCCCCAACAAAATACCCCTCTAGTTCGTGACCAAAATCAAAATCGGAATCAAAATTAGAATGAAAATTTGAATTCATAGAGACGGGCAGAGATTGAGTTCTATATAAATTGAGCCATTCTCATTCCATCTTGGAATCGGAATCAGAATGGGACTCCTTCCAACCAAACAGTTTGAATGGGAGCCATCCATTCCAATTCTGATTTCAGACCCCTACTCCTCCCAATCAAACACCCCCTCAATTCCTACTCTCCTCTATGGATTCAATGTTTCATTCCGATTTTGATTCCAATTTCGAACCAAACATTTCGGGGGATCTGGCTATTTCGATTTCGATTCCGATTCCAAGCCATTTCGATTTCTATTCCCATTCTGATTCTGGTTGCAAACCAAACACCTCCTAAATTACTTCTCAAAGGGTACCTCTCTTTTCTGGATGTAATGCAAAATCACTCAAGGTAATAAACATTATAATAAATGCTTATTTTCCATAATTCTGGATAGTTTTTATTGAGAAGTTAATTGCAGAAGATTTGGTTTTACGCCAATCTTTTTCTTCACCTACTTAACAGTATATCCAGAAATTGATATGAACATATATCATTTCTTCGGTTTTAATTCTTGGATTTGTACTGTTTCTTGGGATTGTTTTGGGTGGAACACAATCCTTATCAAAAGCATTGCTTTCTAGCCTAATGTGGTGGAGCATAAGAAAGGCCAGAAGGGGCTACTGGTCTCCTTAAAAAATTTTAAAATATTTATTACCTATATATTTATATATATGATGGTCCCCTCAATGTTTTAATCTTACACACATTACGAGTCCAACAGTTTGAGAAAAGATCATATAATTAATCTATATATTATTTTTTTATAAAAAATAATAAAATTTTTAAAGAAAGAACAGTTGTTTATTTATTTTTTAACTCTTTATTTATTTTTCAATCTTTAATATGGAAGAGATTATTGAGATTTTTATGCAATCAAAATTATTTTGCAGATGATATAAGGTAATATTTTTTACTTATCTTTGTTTATACATAAAATTAAATATTTATTAATATTTTTATAATATTTTGATTATATATATTTTTATTTTATTATTTATTATAAAATATTTTATTTAAAAAATTATTAATAAATTATTATTTTGTCCTCCCAATATTTGGTGTCAGGCTCTGCTACTCTAGCCTATATTCATGCTTAAGCACAATCAAGTGTGAATGAACTAGAATCTTCAAACTATACTTGCATTTAACCTCATTTCACAAAAATATTTAGAATCTAATATGCTGACAAGGTAAAGAGGAAACAGGGTTGAAAGTTGATTATTATTGTTTCATATATCCTAGCTTCTTTTTTTTTTTCCTTTTCTTGTTGTTTGTGGGGGAGAGGTGTGGATTTGATGTTGATTTTGCAGGAATTGCTTTGATTGGGCACCTCTCCATGAGTTTGTTCCTCTCTAAAGCCAAGAAGCTCCTCATCTCCCTCTCTGGTGAAAAAAATGGTATGAAAAACAGCACAACTTTGAGTGCTTTTTGATCAGGTGCTGGTTGATATTGATCCATGTCAACCATATTGAACCAACATGGTTCTGTACCAGCAGGTATCGATAGGCTCAAAAAATACTTTTGTGCTCACCTGTACCCATCGCTGGTCCTGGCTTGTAAGGCACCTAGCAGCATGGAGTGGCGCGCAAAGTCATATTAGCCAGTGTAGGTCAAGATTAATGTCAAGAATCAGGTGAGTTGCTGGTAATTTAATGATTATAATGGCTTCCCACAACAAAAAGAAAAAGGGATAGATTTGTGCAAGTCTTCGGGTTTTGGGAAAAAGAAAAGGACGTATAGCCTTTCTAAGCTTCCTGGAGTGGGTTATGATATTAGAATATTATTATTTAGACGGTTATGGTTGTAGAATATATTATTTAGACTCAAGAAGATGCTGGCAGGGTTTTCTAAGAATTCAAGAGTCAAATTTCAGGTTCTATTTTCTCATGCACATTTTTTGAGTTTGTGCATAGATTTTTGTGATTCAGATGAAAGAAGGCCAGGTCAGTGCTATAAGGGCTTCCTATGGTTTGAAAGAGATTCTCTATTTTCTATGATTCTAATAAGTTAAATGAATTAGAAAATGTGGTTGCAAGCTAACGTGAACATTTTTCTCAGATAAATGAAGAATTAACATGAATATATTAAGATTTGGATCCACAAAGGTAAATTCTAGGAAAATAAAAAAGAAGAGAAAGCTAATTAAAGAATATATTGGAGAACAATTTTGAAGAGGGCAGGAAATACCAAAGATCAATTAAACAAAAACAACTAGAAACCAATGCTTCCTACTTATAAAAGGGCTATGATAATACTAGAGTAACCCTAGGAAATGATTTTTAGTTAAAACTAATACTCCACAATATTCAAAATTATAAACTATTTAAGTTGCAACTTTGTCTATAATAATCAGATTGCTGAGATTTCCAAAATAGCAAGTGAGAAGCCATTTAATAAACATTTGAGGTTTATTCTATCTCTAGTCACATATTATTAGCCTTGCTTGAAGCCAATATCTTCACTATTATAATTTATCTCCTTAAATTCATCCGAAAATGACCCACACTAATACACATCAGGATTAGTTTTACATGTTTTAATTGTTCTGAACTCTAACTAAACATAAACCTCTAATAAAGTAATAAAAATTTATTAGATGGTTTGATAAAGTTGAGCTCTGCACAATCATCATGGATAATATCTATTTTCAGTCATTGTGACTGATTCAGATATTGCTTCTGATGGATGAGACATATTATAACAGGACATCTACGGACTTGGTCTCCTACTCATCGAGAGCTTGTGAGATCATTTCCATTGGATATACTCGGATTATGATTAGAAAAATTAAGGGACTAATCAATGACAGTGAAGAGCATTGAGGATTAGTTCTCTTACGGTTGCATGTTGCAGGTGATTACAAGTTGATTCGATAGGGCTTGAACAATAATGATGGGAGGTACGATTATTTCTGCATTTAGATTAAGATTTTCTATAGTAAATGATATCAAAGCCACCTCTATGCTATTTTGTTCAGTCCATAATCTTGATGTTATATGAAAAATTTTATATGCCCTATTTTAGGTTATTTCTGGCATGTTAAAAATTTTACAATTATTATTTATGAATAGAATGAAGAAGAAAAGGACCTCCATTCTTGTTTCGGCATAGTCAATGGGTTGTAGATATGACTAGCCATCTTGGTCGGTTGCTTTTGATCGAAGTAGTCACAATCTAGATCCGTTCTCGGGTTCCATAAAAGATTTATGATTTTATTTATTTATTTTAAAGTATTTATGATTTATTTTTAGGCATGAATTATTGTTTAAATAAATAAATAAATTATTAAAAGGAGAAGAATAGGGATGATGGGATTCATGGTCTCCTGCTGCTGTGCCCTTCCCCTTCATTCTGGATGGTCTAAATTTGGTTGACCTCTGACAGTCGTCGCACTAAGCCATCTCACCAATCCTCAATCTCCAACAACCATCACACTGATCTAACAAAAAAAGGAAAAGAAAATATCAAGGAGGTTGAAGAAGGAATGGCCACATCGCCGGCATAAAGGGACCGTGAGTTTTGGGGAGAGGGTGGTGGTTTGCTGATCGAGGTTTTCCAGTAGTTGCCAGCCATGATTTAGTAGGAAGAAGAGTGGTTTGGGCCCCTCCTCTATCGATCTCCTAAGGAACCAGCCAATCGCTAGCACACCAGTGTTGATAGGAATTTTCAGGCTAGCCATCACTATTTTGTGGTCGGTCAATAACTCACCAGTGAAGAACCACTGAAGAGGGGTCATCGGCCATGGGGTTTTCAATTGTGATCATGATGAATTTTCAATTACTAAGAAATTGATGATTGATCTTTAAAGATGGTGGCGGTCTGCGGATTAGGCCCTTTTCCAACGACGGCTAGTCGGATATGGTCCAGGAGGAGGCAGTTGGCTTCCGCCTCCTCCACCACTCACAATTAGAAAGAGTATGAAAGGGCTTGTTCGAGAGGAAGAAGAAAGGGTAAAGTGGGTTTCAAGTTTTCGGATTTCAGATTTTGACCCATAAATCTGAATCTATTAATCAATTAGCCCTTTTGATAATTGACTAAACCATAACAAATTGAGTTGGTTCAATCTGGTTCAGGGGATTTTGTAAGCAAGCCCTCGATAAAGTAGATATCCAATTAAGGTCCTTTTCAATAGTTGATTGAACCAGTTTAACTTGCGTTAGGAGAATTTTGCAATTTAATCCCTAATAAAGTAACAAATTCATAAAGATCCTTAAAAATTACATTTTGATCCTTATAATAGAGTTTGTTACATAAAGAATCTTCTATTATTATTTAGTCTCCATAACAAATTTTATTACATAAAGGTTCTTTAAAAATTATGAGGTCCATATCATATGGTTTTATTGCAAAAAGTATAAGTTTGCACATTATATGATTAATTTATGTGCTATTTTATTTTGTTTATATACAAATAAAAAATTACAGATCTATTCTTGATGATGTGTTTAATATCATATTAAAGTTAGTAGATTTATTATGTTCCGCAGTAGCCATAGCATCTTGGATATAGTAAAAATCATATAAAGACTAAAATAAAGTATAATAATATATGAACAAAATTATAATTGAGTCATAAAAATAATTAATTTTGTCCATAGAAAATGGTTAATTATTTTTATAATTTAATTAGAATAAGATTATTGTTTAGGTATTAAAGATAGAATTTTTTCTAGATCTATAGAAATTTATTATTTTTTGATATCTATATTGCCGGTCTTATTAATAAAGTATTAATAAATTCTATATGTGATGCACCTTTGCCTATAATAAGGTTAAAATTTACTACTAAAATAATATTAATTATTTCATATTACAGTTTGATTAGTTTTATTATTTGATGATACCATGAGGATGTATTATTTATAGTATTAATTTTCATAATTATTGATAGTAGTATAGAAAATTTTTTTTTCTTAATAGATTGAGTTTCTTGGAATAAAGAAAGAAAATTAGTGTTCACATTAGGGTGTGCTGATCTAAATCTGATGTTTTGAGTGAATAATTTTTATCACTTATGGATGAAAGTATACCTAGAAATGAAGAGAATTTGGAGAAATATGAGCATTCTAATCGACTCACTTTTCTCTATAAGAAATCTAATATAGTACATTAGGAGATCTTTTCCTTCATGTCATAAGGCATGTATTTTCTTGGATGATGTAGAGCAAAAATTAGTAAGCTCTGACAAAACAAAGGCCGGCATCCGTAAGCATATCATAAAATAGTTATTTGATATTAAAGTTTTCATATCATGTATCTTTTTGGTATACTTTATTCTCACTTCTCTTCTATCAGAGTATGATCTTTTTAAGATCTCCTATAAGTATACACAATGAGGATTATACAGTTAGTGAACGACTGACCAAATATGCAAGTGGAGAAGAGGTTGAGAGGATAAGAAGGTAAAGGTAGTAAATTTTGCTTCACATCAAGTGAGTGGAAAAGTAAATAAAGAAAAGGATATATCCAATGCAAAAGGGAAAAGACATTTATTATGACATTAGGTGAAGTCATTAGTAAAATTGTCAAATACTTCTACAAAAGAAAGGGACATCTAAAAAAAAAAATTGCTTGAAGTATGAAAAATCACTGTAAAAAAAAATATCCTTTACTCTTGTGTGTATTTTGAATCAACTTCAATAAATATTCTTAACTCTACTTGATGCATTGACTCTAGTGCATTTGTGGACACTGCGAACAACTTATAGAGCTTCCTATTAAGAAGACTTTTGACTAAAAGTGAACAGTTTATCCTCATCGAAAATCAAGTACATCCACTTATTAAAATAGTTAGAAGCTATAAGATAGTCTTAGATTCTGAAGTTAGTGCATATCTCCAAAAAGTTACAAGGCTAGTGAAGGATAGGGTCTTAGGATCATTAAACTTCATTAACTTTGTAATATATGTTGACTGTATAAAGAAAAAGTAGATACACACATCTAAGAAGGATGCCAGGAAGATTAAAGAAACTTTAGAATCTTTCACACTATTGTATGTAAACATTTTTTCCATATTTAATAGTTGAAATGTATTTTATCATACTAATCGATGACTATTCACAATATATATCTATACCTTTTATTTGATAAGGCTGATGTATTTGAGATTTTTAAGAAATTTGAAATAGAGTTAAAGAGAGAATAAAAAAATGATTAAAATAGTCAGATTTGATAGAGGTGGCAAGTCCTATGATAAGCATATTGAGATGGAACACTAGTTAGGACCATTAGTGAAATTTTTGAAGAAACATGGCATTGTATTCTAGCGCATAATATCAAAGCATGCTAAATCAATATGGTGTAACTAAAAAAAAAATTAAATACTTAAAGAAATGATTCAGTCTATGATAAGTTATTCTACTCTATCTATTTATTTATAGGGTGAGGTTGTAAAGATAGTATGTATATATTGAATAAGATCCCTATTAAGATAATTCAAAAGACTCTTCATAAGTTATGGACTAGCAGAAAATCTATTAGGACTATATGCATATATGGAGTTGTCCAACTGAAGCTAAAATTTTTAATCCATAAGAAAAGTTATTTGATCTCTATTCGATCAATTATTTTTTATTGATTATTCAGAGAGATCAAAAGAGTATCGATTTTATTATCCATCTTGTAAACCGCAGATAGTAGAAACTAATAAAGCTAGATTTCTAGAAGATGACATATTTAGTGAGAGTAGATGATCTTAAGACATTATCTTTGAGAAAATATTAGACTCGTAATATAGATTAAAGTAAAGATTTTTCCTCAAGATAACATTCAGGAAGAATCACGACTTAATCAAGTTTAACTCTATGAGGTTTTTATTATCAAAGAAGCAACTATCTAACTACTGCTTCAAGCGGATCAAGGAAAGCTCTTTGGTGATCTATTAGACTAAGACAATCTACTATACCTCTAAATTATGTAGTGTATCTAACTAATATAGGTGAAAAAGATGTGAACCTGAGATGTTCTTACAAACCATAGAAAGTGAGAACTCCTTACAATAATTAGATGCCATAAAAGAAAGAGCTGGGCTCTATAAATAACAATTATGTCTGAAAATAAATTGACCTATCTGAAGATACGATCAATAAGTTGTAAAAGGATCTATACAATCAAAATAAACTCTAATAGGAAGGTCAAATAACATAAAGCCAGACTTGTAGCAAAAAAATTTACTCAAAAGGTGGGCATTGATTCTTCTATTTCTTTAAAGGACTCTTTTAGAATAGTCATGATTTTAGTAGCTCATTTTTAATTTAGAGCTATATTGGATGGATATAAGAACAGCTTTTCTTAATGGTGATCCAGAGGAAGGGGTCTACATGAAACAACCAGATGCGTTTTGTGATCAATGGACAAGTGTATATGGTTTGCAGATTAAAGAAATATTCTCATTTTTAATGAGATAATCAAATATTCTTTGGATTTAAAAATAAATATTATTAATTAATATATATACCAGAAGGTCAGTAGGAGTAAGTTCATAATTTTGATATTATGTGGATAATATTCTACTTGTCAATAGTGATTTTGGTCTACTTAAGAAAATCAAAAAGTTTCTATTCTAAAATTTTGAAATATAAGATATGGATAAAGCTGCTTATGTTATCGATATTGAGATTCATAGAGATAGATCTTTAGAGCTATGTGAATTATCTTAAAGGACTTACATCTCTATAATACTAAATTTAGGATGAAAAAATATTCTCCTAGATGTGCACATATTATAAAGGATGATAAATTTAATAAAGCTCAATATCTAAGAATTAAGATAAAGATAGAAAAAATAAGGTTCATAACCTATGCATCTGATATTAGGAGTCTTATATTTATATTTATATGGATCCAGTCATTGCTTATGCTACATCAATGCTTGGATATTATTAACATGATTCAGGAATAGAGCATAGAAAAGCTACAAAGAAAGTCGTATGTTATCTATAGAGTATAAAAATTTATATGCTCATATACAGACGGTCTGATTATCATAAAGTAATAAACTATAAAGATTCACACTTTACTAGATGCATCAATAGTAGAAAGTCTACTACTGATATATCTTTTTACTTACAAGAGGTGCTATATCATGGATGTGTATAAAATAAGGTCTTGCTCACTACATCTACTATAGAAATAGAGTATGTAGTTTATATGAGATTTTTTCATAAGCTATAAGATTATAAAATTTTATCATAGAATTTAAAGTTATTAACTTTATTCATAGACTGACAAAAATATACGGTGATAATTCTGCGATAAGATTCTCCAATAATATAAAGAATACATACGCTTGCAAGTATATAAATATCAAATACTTTATTCTTTATGAAAGAATAAAGAAAAACATAGTATCTATGAAACATACTAAAGAAAAGTTGATAATTATAAATCCGCTGACTCAAGGACTCATTCTCAAGATTTTGAGGATCAAATGGATCATACGGGATACAACTTTTTTATAATATGTACTAAACACTATGTATAAAGTCATCATATTAGGTTTTATGATAAAGTTCAGCTTATTTTATACTGATCAACTATTTACCATATGATATAAAGATAACCATAGAATAGCAATAAAGTTTAGTCTATTCATAAAGTAGAATTTTCTAAAAAAAATGTTGAGATACAACCCAAGAGGGAGGAGGGTGAATTAGATTTTTCAAAAGTTTTTAGCAATTAAAACAAGTATGTACACTTCTAAGAAAGGTTGTTTGTGTATGTAATGAAATCAATGAGTTATGATGCTGAAATTTAAGGTAAGAAAGTAAATGACTGAAAGACAAAGTCACACACACACAAACAATTAGATTTATTATGGTTTGATGTCAAAGCCAACTCCTACATCTACTCTCTAAGCAATCTTTTTGAAAATTTTACTATAATCAGTAGATTATAGCAATATTATTTTTCAGATTTATAATCTGAACTCAGTTGCTTTTGTGGGCTCACCAACCAAAATCTATTCCTAAGCCACTACTCCTAACTTGTATAAATTTAATTCGAGATTTGGATGAGCCTATCCTCCAAGTTTTAATACCTATTGAAATTTAAAATATAGAAAATATGAGTACAAAAATTTAATCCAATCATAAATTCTTTTAATGAGCTGATGTTGAGACTTTGATGTACAAGTTGAGACATTGAAAGGTTTTTGCAATAAATACTCTCTTCTTTCTCTTAAGGAAGACTTGATTGCACAGCAAACTGGATGGTTGAAGTAGAATAACTCTTCTTAGAAGCTCACTTAAAGATGAACAGATTTTTCACATATATTTCAGATATCTTTTCTTATGTTGTTAAGTTCTCTTAGGTTTCCTTACATTAATAGTGACTTAGACACCGTCTAAACCAAGTTAGCATGATAAAAATGGGTTCATAGCTGTTCAAACTCAGAAAATAGCTGTTTAGAGCTTTCTAGATAATTTTTACAGTTTTTTGAAACTAATCATTGGAGCTGTCAAAGGTTGTTGAGTCGACTCAAGCAATTCTTAAGTTGGCTCAAGGTCTCCTTGAGTCAGCTCAAGATTTTCTTATGTCAGCTCAAGTAGGGTGTCCAAAAAATTATTTCTCTATCTTTTTTGAGAGAGTCGACTTGAGCAGCACATAAGCTAACTTAAGATCTATATCGATATCAGTCTGCATGCTAGAGTCGGCTTAAGGCCTATGCCAAAAATTGAATTCATACCAGAGTCAGCTCAACTGCTCTTGGAGTCAACTCAAATCCTTGATTTCTTGAAAAAACACTTGGCTTGACCTTTTAAATCTTCCTTGAATCTTTAAATTAAAAACCTTGAACTTCTTTGAAGTAGGGTCCTAGCTTCCTAAAACTTCTCCTCAAATATTTAAATATTTTATTAATACCAAATATATACTCAAAGAGTTTGTTATTCATCAAAATCAAATCTAGAATCAACAAAAAATTTGGTTATGAGATGCTATTAGTGTTGTGATACATGGAAGGCCGTGTATTGATTAATAATATATTTTTCATCATGATTTGCACTGATGATTATTTTATAATTAAGTATATAATGTATATCCTATAGAAAAATTAAATTTTTTAAATATGACCATATTAGTTTTTCAATTATCAAATCTAGATAAAATTTTATTAAAGACTTTTTGAAATATTTTAAATAATTAAAATAAAGATGCTTGTGCTAGGTTGGGCCAAGTGAGAGAATATTATAATTTATCTCCTTAAATCCATCTGGAAGTGGCCTACACTAACATGCGTTGAGATTAGTTTTATATGTTTTAATTGATTTAGACTCTAACTAAACATAAATCTTCAATAAAGTGATAGAGATATATTAGATGGTTTGATAAAGTTAAGCTCTATACCACCATCATTGATAATGTCTATCTTCTAGTCATTGTATCTGATTCAGATACTGCCTCTGATGGATGAGGCATGTTATAAAAAGATACTTGTAGACTTGATATCCTACTCATCCAAGAGCTCATGAGAACCATCTCATCGGGTATACTCAGATTAGGATTGAAAAAACTAAGGAGCTACTCCACGACAGCGAGGAGCATCCAAGATTGGTTCTCTTGTAGTTGCAGATTGTAGGTAATTTTAAGTTAATTCAAAAAGACTTGAACAATAATAGCTGGAGGCATGATTATTTTCATATTTAGATTAAGATTTTCTACATTCACTTAATTAATTAATTGCATATTTAGAGCCGAGCAGGATTAAAAAATGAATTGAGGGTTTATTGTGCAACTTTTTATTCTGTGGTAAATGATTAAATTGATGTTCTGTGGCTTCTTATTTTCTTCCCTCAAGCTTCATGGTTATCTTGATCATCTAACAAATTTCTTAAGTCTAAGAAATGAGTTATTTTCTATGATATATGAGGCATCTTTTAGGTGAACAAAATGAATGGGACATCATAACTTTTCAAATACTTTTTTGTTTGTTAATCTTTGTAAAGTTACCTTCTTTCTCGAGATGTGGGGTTGTCTCAGAAGAGATCAACATAAATTATTTATTCAAGCAGCCTTCTTAACTTGCAGATGAAGTACAATCTTTATGACTAACACCTTCTTGTTGGTTGTCATCTGTGAAGTATGAACTTTCATCTCTTCTTTGGTCTATCATGCAAGACCTTTGTTTTCAATTGGTCTCCTTCATTTTAGTCCATGAGATATATTTTGATTCATTGAAGTTTCTTTCTTCCCTCTTTTTGTATTCATTCCTTCTTCAGATAAGTACTATGAATTCCAAGCAAACACAATTTTACAAGATACTTTCAAATATTGTCCTTTTTTTCACTCACTACCCATTGTTCCTTGATTGCCCTAGATATTGCCACCCCGTACTCGTGTTGTTTTGTCTCTTGATCTATATATTTTTTCTACTAAAGTGTGGGAGTTTGATAGGATGGTATGGAAAGACCTCTCATCACACTTAGGAGAACACATCAATGCTTATTGTCGTCAAATTTTCCTTAAAATCTTTGAGTGAACTTGGTGCATATGAATAAGAATTAATCAATTCATTTCATTTCAGAAATAAACAAAAGTCCTTCACACTCTTATTTCAGGGCCACTGATATATACATACATACATACATACATATATATATATATATATGTGTGTGTGTGTGTGTGTGTGTGTGTGTGTGTGTGTATTGTTGCTGTCGGGAAGATGATCCGGCCTAGGTCATTGAGCTGGAGTTAGGGAGAGATGAGGCAGTAGTCTCAGAAACCTTTAGAAGGCACATTTGGTGGTGTCGGATTCTCGATCGATCTTGCAACCTACGTCTTGCAAAACTATCAAAGATAAGGAAGTCCTTGTGTTGGAAGGTTCTCTGGCTGTGGATCCTCTGATGCCTAAGTCAATTCTCGATGAGAGCAAATATAAAATATCCGAGTTCTCAATAAGAAATTAATGGTGATCCAGAGTCAAGTATGAGGTAGGATGGAATTTGATATGGAGTATGGAGGTCCGATGGATGCTATATGAGTCGGAAGAATGTTCAAATGGAGTCAGAGTTGCTCAGAGCTTTATGGAAGAGACAGATCCAGTTCGTGTAAGATCCATCTTCGATGAAGGGCATACAGAGTACGTCTTCACTTACTTAGAGGGTCCTGAAGAGTTTGGATTTTATAGGCAAGGGTGATACCTATTGCCTAGGAGGATGTGCACCATTTTCTTCATTAAGGGCCATAGAGACATGCTCGAGTTGTTAAGGGACAATGACTTGCACATTCTAGAGTTTATTAAGATTACAGATCTCAGTGAGTAGAAGAGTGGCTAGTCATTTATCTTCTAGCAGATAAAAGATTTCAAAACTCCTAGAGCACAATTATAGAAGTACAAATGGCAGTCATTCTGTGGTCACACTAGCACTGTCCAATATGGGCACGTGTGGGACTGTTATCAGGTCGCCAGTGCTATGATGGAAGGAGCATTCTAGGTGTATCAGTTTCCCCCCACTCCAAAGACTGAGGCCTCTTCTAGCTTGAGTGAAGGGAGTAAAAGATGCTTTTCAAGTTCCTATGGTGTTGGTAATCGAAGGTTTGGATGGACCTTCTGTTCTCCGAGGCTGGCATGGATTGGATCTCTCTTAGGCAGTGCATCATTGAAGAGGGCCTCAGATGGTACACTAGGTGAAATGAAGAGTTGTAACATCTTGCACTATGGAGGCGGTCCTTCAAGGGGCATGGTCTGGGGAGTTGATTGGTTGCTTATTTATGGAGGGTGTGCACTCACCTCTTTTCCTCAGAGGGGCATCACGACATGTAGATTTCTAGTGCGGTGATTGGATGTTTCAACAGCATTGATCCGAATAGTATTTTAATGTTCAGTGATGTGCTGATACATGTAGACTGATCAATCCGCTTATCTAATCCATCTCAGCTCAATAAAATATCAGAAAGAAGAAGTAGGATCCTATTAGATATAGTCAGGTTCATGATGAGCTTCACTAATTTATCCTTATATCTTTGGAGACATATTTTATTAACAGTAATTTATTTATTGAATAGAGTTTCATCAAAATCTGTTTCTACCACACCATATGAGATTTGACATGGTAAGAAGTCGAGTCTAAGTTATCTTAAGACTTGAGAATGTCTGGCCTATGTCAAGAAATAAATGACTGATAAATTAGAGAATAGATTTATAATAACTCATTTTATTGGATATCCAAAAGAATCAATGGGATACTACTTCTATTTTTCACAAGATCATAATATGATTGTGAGTCAGAATGCTACATTCTTAAAAAGATAGTTTATCCAAGATGGTGGCAGTAGGAGGTTAGTTAAGCTTGAAGAGAAAGTCTCTGAAGAGTAAAGAGCTATGAATTCTCATGAGCTCATTATTCATAAGCTAGTAGTTGATGTTTCTTCACCACCTCATAGATTTAGTAAGATATCCCGACCTTCTAAAAGGTACATGTGTATGCTTATAGAGAAAATAAAAAAAATATTTCTTATGGGAGATAAGGATCATGGTGATGATCCTAATACTTTTGATGAAGCAATGTCTGACATCGATTTTGAGAAATGATTAGATGTAATGAAGTTAGAAATTGACTCAATATACTCAAACCAAGTACAGACCTTAGTGGATCCATCCGAGGGTATAGTATCCATTGGGTATAAATGGATCTACAAAAGAAAAATAGATACCAATGGTAAGGTAGAGACCTATAAAGCTAGGCTTGTGGTAAAAAATTATAGTCAGCATGAAAGTATTGACTATCAAAAAATCTTCTCGTTTGTAGGCATGCTAAAATTCATTTACACTCTACTTGCTGTTACAACTTATTATGATTATAAAATCTGGTAGATGAATATAAAACTTATCTTTCTGAATGGATATCTTGAGAAAGATATCTATATAGAGCAGCCTTTGAGCTTCACATCTGATGATAGTGATCACAGAGTTTGCAAGCTGCAAAGGTCCATATATGGATTAAAGCAAGCTTCTTAAAATTAGAATCTTCAATTAAATCATTTAGTTTCATCAAAAATAAAAAGGAATCTTGTATATATAAGAGGATCAGTAGGAGCGCAATAACATTTCTCATATTGTACATGGATGATATTCTTTTCATTGAGAATAATATTTTCATGCTAACCTCAGTCAAAAGATGGTTGTCCAAGAAATTCTCCATGAAAGACTTAGAGAAAGCAAACTATATTCTTAAAATAAAGGTCTATAGGGATAGATCTAAAAGGATGCTAGGCCTGTCACAAAAGCTGTACATAGAAAAAGTGTTGAAGAAGTTCAGCATAAAAAATTCTAAAAGAGGTATCTTACCTCTAAGGCATGGTATTCATCTTTCCAAGACGATGTGTCCGACCACATCTGAGGAAGTTCAGTGCATGTGTAAGATTTCTTATGCCTCGGCTATAGAAAATCTCATGTATGTATTCAACCTGATATTGCTCTTTCTGTGAGGATCATGAACAAGTATCAGTCGAATCCAAACGAGAAGCATTGGATAGCTGTGAAGAACATACTTAAGTACTTGAGAAGAACTAAAGATTTATTCTTGATTTTTGGAGGAGGCTCTGAGTTGTGAGTTGAAGGGTATACTGATTCGAACTTTATGTCTGATTTTGATGATAGAAAGTCTATGTCAGGATACGTGTTCGCATACAATGATAGCGTAGTTAACTAGAAGAGTTTCAAATAACCCATCATAGCGGATTTGACCACAGAAGTTGAATATATTGCTGCTTCAGATGCTGCAAAGGAAGGCTTCTTATTCAAGAAGTTAATCGCAGAGCTTTAGGTTATGACATCAGATGTTATACCACTTTATTGCGACAACAATGAAGCCATAGTACTTGCTAAGGAGCCATGGTCTCATTAGAAATCTAAACACATCAAGCGATGGTTCCATATCATATGCAACTATTTTGAAAAGAAATATATCGATGTACGAAGAGTAGACTCCACGAATAATGTGACAGACCCGTTGACAAAGCAATTAAGTCAGTCAAAGATAAAAGTCCACCTTAAGAAGATGGGAGTTAGATTAGTGGCCAATTGATTTTAGTCTAAGTGAGAGATTGTTAGATGTATATCCTAGAAGGCAAAACAGCTGACACATTATAATTAATCTAGGATATAATTTTATACTTAATATATTGATTTGATCAATAAAAGAGTAAGTTTCTTTTTCATTCAAGAATAATGTGTCCTTGAATCGTTCATAGAATTAATAATTCGATATATATTCTCAAAATATTAAAAATTAGAGACATATATAATTAATTCTTAAATACTCTCGACTATAATATCATCATGAGGATGGTGATCGATTCAGATAGATCGACACATAAATCACTTCTTTTGGGATAGATGAGTCTCTGATCTATAATATAAAGATACTAAACAATAAATGTGGATAGTTGTTAGAGAATAATTAGTGCTGAGCATGATCATATGAGAGATCACTTAGATTTCTACTCGATCGTCAGTGATTATCTTGATGCTATAGTTGTATGAATGGTCCTTTGATCTGTGATGATACGATAGCTTATAGTGAGGCTACTGGAGTTTGACTGACACATAAATATGATCTTAATGAGTTTTTATAGTAGATACTGGTGATAGTTGATCCACTGTAGGAGTAGGATGCGCATCTAGATAGAATCTATCGATCTTGATAGAGAGAAGCAATCCTATAAGATTTGAAAGACTAAGTCTGAGAGTCTGTAGCCATAGCAGTGTGATGGATGGAAAAGAGTTTTCATGAGGATCATAATTGAACTTGAGCTAATCGAATCTATTATACGACCGATGATGAGGTTTGACGATTTATCCATGACCTGCTATCTAATCGAAACTCACGATAGAGGGACTGAATCATATGTAAACTACATCTTAAGATTTTTTTTTGATTCTACTAGGTTGCCACTACATACTGTTAGGTGTCACTGGTAGATTGTGAGAGCTCACTATGATTACTCAGGATCGATAATTCTTGATGAGTTAGAATGAAATTATTTCAATCCATTAAAATGAGTTTCAATGATACTATGATGGAGATCATGATTTATCTCACTATCTGATAGAATTGAACCTATGGGATCACACAATAAAGAGATTTGATCTGGAATAAGTAATTAGACTTATAAAGTCTCAATTGGGTTTAGAGAAATCCTATTAGGTTCAAGATAACCTTGCTAGCACATGGTTGGTCTCAATTTTTTCTTTGCATTTGAATTACTTATTTAATAAAATTAATTCAAGTTAATTACCTACTAATAACCTAAATGAATTAGATTAATTGGGTTCTAATTATTGGGTGCCTAAGATTTTGGATCAAATGCATTAAGGGTTCAAACTCTTAAACAATTACCTTGATTGTTTGCATGGGGTGCCACTTGATTTGATCAAGTTGGGCATGCTCACTTAAAAGAGGGTGTGTGGGATCAGCTTGGGGCATCCCCTAAGTGCCATGTGGCATGTGAGAAAGTAAGTACAAAGGCTCCAATAGTTGGTACCTAATGGATCTTCTAAAAGGGATCAAATAATTAAGGAAATAAGGATTTCTAATGCAAGTAGGACTTGTATTAAGAGGCTATTTGATTTTGAATAGGATTCAAACCTTTTTCTTATTTAAAGGGACCTTTTCTAAGGCTCCTAACATCTAATTTTTATCATCCCTACGCCTCCTAAGAGTCCCCTCATGCCTCTTTCTCTTCTCCCTTTTGGATCCAATACCCAATCAAGTTGAGCGTCCTCCATCTTCATGCCCAAAGAAAGTTGGGCATCCCACCTCTTGCTTGCTGATTTTCAGATCTTGGTTGCTGCATAATCAAGAAAATAAGAACAAGAGAAGAAGAGAAGAAAAAGATCAAGAAAAGGATCAACAAGTTGATCACGATTCAGACTTCATTCAGATTCGTAGGGTGATCGTTCTTAGAGAAGAAAGATCAACATCAAAGAAGACTATTTCAGACTGATCCTGAGTAGATACTCATAGAGATCGAATACTTGCATTACTAAAGGAGAACCTCCTCTCTTTTAGATTTATATTTCAAAGAAAAAAATTATAAAATGGGTATGTGATGTGATCATATATTTAATTTCAACATAAAATTTAGCATAAATTCAATTTCAGCATATGAAGTAGATCTTTGTATTTTATATTTTTATGTATGCATGATTAAGATTAAAAAATATTTTAATATTCTATTTCACTATATTATTTAAAAAAAAAATTAAAATATACATGCATATTCCGACATAAAATTTCAACAGTGGTATTAGAGCCACGAGTTTCATATGCATGAAATTGATATACATATTTTGAAAAAAAATTTAAAATCTAATTTTTCTTAATACATGAGATATGTAGATAATTATTTTAAATTTAAAATTTATTTAAAATTTAATTTTTAATTTATATATTGGATATGTGAAGGCATGCATAGATCTAAAATTTATTCTAGATCAGTTTCTAGTTCATATATCTATGACATAT
Organism: Elaeis guineensis; assembly: GCF_000442705.2. Classification (NCBI taxonomy): domain Eukaryota; kingdom Viridiplantae; phylum Streptophyta; class Magnoliopsida; order Arecales; family Arecaceae; genus Elaeis; species Elaeis guineensis. Next base: position 94,799,919 of record NC_025993.2, on the reverse strand, counting down.
AGATGCATGCATAAATCTAAAAATTAATTTAATCTGATTTATGATTTATATATAAGATGTATGATTGCATATTTAAGTTTCAAAATTATTTTCAATATGATTCATGATTTGTATATGAGATATATGATATCATGCTATGATCTGAATTTTTGTTTAGATCTGAATTTTACATACATGTATGAGATATATGCTTGTATATTAAATCTAAAAATTAATTTTATGATTTAAAACTAACCTTTCATACAAAGAATTTAGATCTAAAATTTAATTTTGAAATCTCAAATTTTTATTTGTTTGAAGATTTTCATCATGAAAAAATAAAAAATTAGGTCATATAATTAGATTGCATCTAAGATTTTTGATTTAAATGTAATGAGTCTAATTTGATTAAGTAATTGATCAAATCGAGTCAAGTATTAATTAGGGTTAGATTAATTAAGTTATAAGATCATGTAATTATTGTGGATCAAATCGATTAAATTCATATGTAGAATCGATTAACCTAAGGATCTAATTCGGCTTGATGGATTGAGCCTTATTCACTTAAGCTAATCTATTTGAACCAATTGACCTATTAGTATCTAAGACAAATAATTGAGAGGTGATTATTTAATTGATTCCATTCGCTAATCTGATCAATTTATTGGTATCTAAGGAAAGCAATAGGGGACCACTATTGATCTCCACTTACCTGGCCAATTTAAAAAATTGAGTCTTGAATAAGGTTGCTTGATAGTTTGATTTAGCCCATACCAATTAGATCAATCATATGATGACCGATTAAATGAGATCTAAACCTAAATCTCTCCATAAATATTAAGTCTATAGGTCTTCCACCATTGTAGATGTGCGGATGTGCTACTGGTATTGATTGTTCTCGACTGGTCACAGTAGTTCAGTTGTATTAAAAATACACAACTACTCTATTAGCAAAGAGTTGCTCTAGGGTAAGGATGATGTTGGGCCCAATAACTGTTAGATGAGCATCCCAATGATGGTTTTGTACCTGCTTATGAATGGTAGGTTGGGCTTAATTAAGGAGTGTGGTCAATAACTGTTAGGTGAGCCCATATAACTTAGGGACCAAGTCATTGTAACGTGCTTAGAGAAGCATCTAGATAAAGAGTTATCCACGTATTAGTGTATGTGTTATCAATAACTATTAGATAAGGTACATGATATTGGTAGGACCACAGCACCCACTAGAAATCCAGTTGTTGCATTAGGATTTTTATTTTCCACCCGGAGAGTGGAGAGATCCAAAAAATTAGTGAAAGTTATTATTTACTTTTTAAAATTTTTACAGTAAATATTAATTTAAAAATATAAAAGTCTAACTTGAATCTCTACTCTTATAGTTAAACCATGTCAGCTTCAAACTTTCTAGTCCGCATCCTTGAGTTCAATAATTTGATCGAAACCAATTATAAAGACTAGCTTAGAAATCTCAGGATTGTCCTGATTTTTGAAAAATTAGACCATGTACTTAACCAGAAATCCCTAATGTTACCAAACTATCCTACTACTGAGCAAAGAATAGTTTATAAAAAGTGGACCAATGAAGATAGACGAGTTAAGTGCCATATGTTGGTATCTATATCAAACGAGTTACAGAGCCAGCATGAGCATATGCCCACTACCAGGGCCATGATTACTCACCTATAAGAGTTGTATGATGAGCAGAGCCATACAGCATGTTTTGAAGTGTCCAAGAGACTCTTTAATTTAAAGATGCACGAAGGATAGTCAGTCCATAAGTACTATATAACAATGATCAAGGACATTCGGGAGCTCAGGAAGCTCGGGCTTGATATGCAAAAGAAATTGCAAATGAAGTTGATCCTTCAATCCCTTATAAATTCATATAGTCAATTTATTGTAAATTTTTATATGAACAAACTTGATTGCACTATACCCGAACTGGTCAACATATTGGTCGCTATTGAAGAAATCTTGAAGAGTTCATGGGGCACTGTTCTTGCTGTGGAGTAGACTTCTTCGACCAAAAGAAAATCTAGTTGGAAGAAGAAGAGCAAATCCACTAAGAAATAGAAGAAAGAGAGCAAGCCAAAGAAGAATGTTCCAACGAAGGCTGAAGCAAAAGGAAAGTATTTTCACTGTGATGCTGATGGCTACCGAAAGAGAAACTATCCACTCTACTTGGAGAACCTAAAGATTAAAAAGAGTGATAAACCTTCAAAAGATATGCTCATAATTGAATCTAATCTTACAATTTTCTCTATTTCTAATTGGGTATTGGACTTTGGTTCGAGTGCTCATATATGTACTTCAATGTAGGGTTTAATAGAAAGTAGGAGATTGAGGAAAGGTGACATGATTCTTCAGATTGGTAATAGAGCAAAAGTTGCTATAGAAGCTATTGGCACTTATCCTCTTTGATTACCATCAGGATTTATATTAGATTTGAAAGACTGTTATTTTATTTCTGTAGCTAATCGAAATTTGATTTCTGTATCTGTATTAGCACAGGATAGTTTTGATTTCAGTTTTAATAAAAATTTTTATTCTATTTATTTATAAAATAAATTGATTGCATGTGATCTTTTAATTGATAGTCTATATCACTTACATATTGATGCGAATGAAAATTTAAACAAGCAAATAGTAAGTACCGTAGGTCAAAAGAATTCAGAGATAAAATTAATCAAAAGTACTTGTGTTATTATAGACTAGGCCATATTGGAAAGGACAGGATAAACAAATTAAAAAGGGATGGGATCTTTGACTCTTTTAATTCAGAGTCATACCCAGCTTGTGAATCTTGTCTTCAAGAAAAAATGATCAAGTTATCCTTTGTGAGACATGGAAAAAGGGCTACTGAGTTACTTATCTTGGTATACATCGATGTGTGTAGGCTATTTGATGTACAGATCAGGAGTGGTTATGTCTGCTTCATCATCTTTATCGATGATATGTCACGGTACAGATATGTATATCTAATGAAATATAAGTCGAAGCCTTTAAAAAGTTTAAAAAATTTAGAAATAAAGTAGAAAAATAAATAGATAAATCCATTAAGGTTCTTTGATTTGATCGAAGAGGTGAATACCTTAGTTAAAAATTTTTGAGGTATCTTAAGGATAACGGCATAGTCTCTTAATGGACTCTTTCTGAAAGATATCAGCTTAATGAGATATCCGAAAGGAGGAATAGGACTCTATTAGATATGATCAGGTTCATGATGAGCTTCACTGATTTATCCTTATATCTTTGAGGACATACCTTATTAACTATAATTTATTTATTAAATAAGATTCTATCAAAATCTATTTCTACCACATCATATGAGATATGGCATGGTGAGAAGTCGAGTTTAAGTTATCTTAAGACTTGGGGATGTCCGGCCTATGTCAAGAGATAAATGACTAATAAATTAAAGGATAGATCTGTAATAGCTTATTTTATTGGATATTCAAAAAAATCAATAGAATACTACTTCTACTTTCCATAAGATTACAATGTGATTGGGAGTCAGAGTGTCATATTCTTAAAAAAATAGTTTATCCAGGATGGTGACAGTGAGAGGTTAGTTGAGTTTGAAGAGAAAGTCTTTAAAGTGTAAAGAGCTATGGATCCTCAGGAGCTCATTATTCATGAGCCAGTAGTTGATGTTCCTCCACCACCTCATAGATCTAGCAAGATATCCTGACCTCCTAAAGATACATGGGTATGCTTATAGAGAAAGTAAAGAAAATATTTTTTATGAGAGATAAAGATCATGGTGGTGATCCTAATACCTTTGACGAGATGATGTCGATATCGATTTCGATAAATTGATAGATGCAATGAAGTCAGAAATTGACTCAATGTACTCAAATCAAGTATGGACCTTAGTGAATCCACCTGAGAGTATAATACCCATTGGGTGTAAATAGATTTACAAAAAAAAAGATGCCAATGATAAGGTAGAGACCTATAAAGCTAGGCTCATGGCAAAAGATTATAGTCAGCGTGAAGGCATTAACTATCAAGAAATCTTCTCGTCTGTAGTCATGCTGAAATCCATCTACACTCTGCTTGCTGTTGCAGCTTATTATGATTATGAAATCTGACAGATTGATGTAAAAATTATTTTTTTAAATGGATATCTTGAAGAAGATATCTATATGGAGCAGTCTTTAGGTTTCACATTTGGTGATGGTGATTACAGAGTCTGCAAGCTGCAAAGGTTCATATATTGATCAAAGTAAGCTTTTTGGAGTTGGAATCTTTGATCAAATTATTTAGTTTCATCAAGAACGAAGAGAAACCTTGTGTATACAAGAGGATCAGTAGGAGTACAATAATATTCTTCGTATTGTATGTGGATGATATTCTCCTCATTGCGAATGATATTCCCATGCTGACCTCGATCAAAAAAAGGTTGTCCAAAAAAATCTCCATGAAAGACCTAGGGAAAGCATCCTATATTCTTGGAATAAAGATCTCCAGAGATAGATCTAAAAGGATGCTGGACTTGTCACAAAAACTGTACATAAAGAAAGTGCTGAAGAGATTTAGTATGAAAAACTCTAAAAGAGATCTCTTACCTCTAAGGCATGGTATTCATCTTTCCAAGATGATGTGTCCGACCACATCTGAGAAAATTCAGCACATGAGTAAGATTTCTTATGCCTCAGCCATAGAAAGCCTCATGTATGCCATGCTATATACTCGACTTGATATTGCCCTTGCTGTGAGTGTCACGAGTAGGTATTAGTCGAATCCAAATGAGGAATACTGGATAGCTGTGAAGAACATCCTTAAGTACTTGAGAAGAATTAAAATTTTGTTCTTGATCTTTGGAGGAGGTTCTGAGTTACGAGTCGAGGGACATACTGATTCGAACTTTATATCTGATCTTGATGATAGAAAGTCTTTGTTAGGATATATATTCGCATGCAATAGTAGCACAGTCAGCTGGAAGAGTTTCAAGCAATCCATCATAGCAGATTCGACCACAGAAGTTGAACATGTCACTACTTCAGATACTGTAAAGAAAGGCTTTTGGTTTAAGAAGTTCGTTGCAGAGCTTAGGATTATGACATCGGATGCTATACCACTTTATTGCGATAATAATGAAGCCATAGCACTTGCTAAGGAGCCAAAGTCTCATCAGAAATCTAAGCACATCGAGTGGCGGTTCCATATCATACGTAACTATCTGGAAAAGAAATATGTCGAGGTACAAAGAGTAGCTCTACGGACAACGTTGCAGATCCACTGACAAAGTAATTGAGCCAGCTAAAGATAAAAGTCCACCTTGAGAAGCTGAGACTTAGATTAGTGGCTAATTAGCTTTAGTCTAAGTGGTAGATTGTTAGATGTATATCCTAGAAGCCAATATGGCTGATATATTATAATTAGTCTAGGACATAATTTTATACTTAATATATTGATTTGATCAATAAAAGAGTAATTTTTTTTTCATTCAAGAGTAATGTGTACTTGAATCATTCATGAAATTAATACTTCCATACATATTCTCAAAGTATTGAGAATTAAAGGTGTATATAATTAATTTTTAAATACTTTCGATTATAGTATCATCATGAGGATGGTGATCGATCCGGATAGATCGATCCATAGATCGTTTCTTTCATGATAGATGAGTCTCTGATCTACAGTATAGAGATATTGAGCGATGAGTGCAAGTAGTTGTTAGAGAACAACTAGTACTGATCGTGACTATACGAGAGATCATTTAGATTTCTACTCGATCGTCAGTGATTGTCTCGATACTATAGTTATGTAAATGATTTTTTGATCTATGATGGTATGACTACTCATAGTGAAGTTGCTGGAGTTTGATTGATACATAAATATGATCTCAATGAGTTTATATAGTGGATGTTGGCGACAGTTAGTCCACTATAGGAGTAGGATGAGCATCTAGATAGAATCTATCGATCTTGATAAAGAGAAGTAGTCCTATAAGATTTAAAAAGCTAAGTTGAGAGTCTGTGGCAACAGCAGTATGATGGATATAAAAGAATTTTCATGAGGATTATAATTGGACTTGTACTAATCGAATCTATCGTATGACTGATGATGAGGTTTAATGATTTATCCATGACCTGTCATTTAGTCGGAACTCACGATAGAGGGATTGAATCACATGTGAACTATACCTTGAGAATTCTTTTCGATTCTACTGGGATGCCATTTCATACTGCTAGGTGTCATTAGTGGATTGTGAGAGCTCACTAAGGTTGCTCAGGTTTGACAATCCTTGATGAGTTAGAATGAAATTATTCTGATCTATTAAAAAGAATTTCAATGATATTATGATAGAGATTATGGTATATCTCACTATCTGATAGAATTGAACTTATGGGGTCATACAACAAAAAGATTAGATCTGGAATAAGTAATTGAGCTTATGAAGTCTCAATTGGATTTAAAAAAATCCTATTGAGTTCAGTATAACCTTCCTAGCATATTGTTGGATCTAATTTTTTCTTTATATTTGAATTATTTATTTGATATGATTAATTTAAGTTAATTATTTACTAATAATCTAAATGAATTAGATTCATTGGGCTCTAATTATTGGGTGCCTAAGATTTTGGTTCAAATGCATTAAGGGTTCAAACCCTTAAACAATTACCTTGATTGTTTGCATGGAGCGCCACTTGATTTGATCAAGTTGGGTGTGCCCAGTTAAAAGAGGACATGTGGGACCAGCTTGGGGCATCTCCTAAGTGCCATGTGGCATGTGAGAAAGTGGGTGCAAATGTTTCAATAGTTGGTGCTTAATGAATCTCTTAAAAGGGGTCAAATAATTAAGAGAATAAAGATTTTTAATACAAGTAGGACTTGTATTAAAAAACTATTTGATTTTGAATAGGATTTAAATCTTTTATCTATTTAAAGGGACCTTCTTTAAGGCTCCTAATATCTGATTTTCAATAGCCCCATGCCTTCTAAGTGTCCCCTCACACCTCCCTCTCTTCTCCCTTTTGGATCCAACGCCCAATCAAGTTGGGCATCCGCCATCTTCACGCCCCAAGGAAGTTGGGCATCCCACCTCTTGCTTGCTAGTTTTCAGACTTTGATTACTGCATAATCAAGGAAAGAAGAGTAAGAGAAGAAAAGAAAAAAAAGATCAAAGAGATGATTGTGATCCAGACTTCATTCGAATTTACAGGGTGATCGTTCTTAAAGAAGAAAGATCAACACTAAAGAGAGCTGTTCTAAACTGATCCTGAGTAGATTCTCATAGAGACCAGGCACTTACGTGGCTAAGGGAGAACCTCCTCTCTTTCAAATCTAGATTCAAAGAAAGAAATTACGAAACAGGTAGTGATTTGATCATATATTTAATTTTAGCATAAAATTCAACATGAGTTCAATTTCAGCATATGAAGTAGATCCTTGTATTCTATATTTTTATATATGTATGATTAAGATTAAAAGATATTTTAATCTTTTTTTTTGCTGTGTTGTTTAGAAAAAAAAGTTGAAACACACATGCATGCCCCGACATGAAATTCCAACAAAATGAATAGTTATGACATCTTGCACCATTGAGGCCATCCTTCAAGGGGCATGATCTGGAGAGTTGATTGGATGCTCATTTATGGAGGGTGCGCACTCACCTCTTTTCCTCAGAGGGGCATCATAATGTGTGGATTTCTAGTGCAGTGATTGGATGTTTCAACAGCATTGATCCGAATAGTATTTTAATGTCCAGCGATGCGCTGATACATGTAGACTGATTGATCTACTTGTCTAGTCCATCTCTATCAATGTGCAGCTCCATAAGAAGGGGATGGTAGAAAAGTGTGCTGCTCATTTTATCTTTTGCTTGTAGATTTAAGGTGAAGTGTTGTCGCTGCCACTACTTTCATTCGCTTCCTCTATCTTACTGGTAGGTCTTGTTGCTTTTGTTTTTTTTTGATATTCATCTTGTAGCTTCTCCTTTAGAAAAGTCATTAAAATTGGAGCCTGTTGATCTAGAGTCCCCTACCTTGGCCTCCCCAGGTTCTACCATGGAGGTGCATAGGGTCTATTAGACTCCCGATACCATGAAGATGGTTCTAGAAAATGATGACCTCAAGTGAATATGGATGGACTATGAGATTTCTGATGGTGTAGTCTTGGAAGTGCCCAATCTATCGAATAAGGTCACATCTTATCAAGGGAATCGGATAGCTATATAGAAGGAGGCTATGAGAGCTGGCCTTAGGCTTCTGCTTCTAGACATCTTTGTCGAACTGCTTGGATGGTATCGACTCTATCTTGCCCAACTTGTCCCTAATGTTTGGCGGATATAGTTAGATTTTTCTACTTTCTTCTATGCCGAGGGGCACCTCTCCAGGCAAAGATATTGCGAGCACTCATTCAGATGAAGGCGTATCCTTGAAGCAAGGGTTGGTGGTATGCTTCCTCCCAGAAGGGTGTCATCAATTTTCCTTCCGATCCTTCATCCATGATTGGAAGAATCGATTTGTTCTTCGCATCATCTTCAACCCCATGGGGATTTCCAATCGAGTGGGCTATGCCGATGAAATCCACACTGTTGGATCTTTCTCGATCGAGAAGTCAGTAGTGCAAGAGCTAAAGTGGCTTAAAGTGCCACTATATCCCAAGCTTCTTCATGAGGATCTTTTGAGAAAGTTGTATTCCATTGATCCAGCACCAATGGGTGAGTTTTGGTACTGGTTGTTTTGTTGAGCTATGAAACAAGGCACATTAACTTTGCTATGTTCACGCAGGGTTAGCCTTTTCCTAAGAGGAACTTGTGAGCACTGATCCTTCTAGGAAGAAAAGTAAGAAAAAAAATAAGAGGAAGAGACTTGTCTTATCTCTTTATCCTAAGACTATTGCAGTCGATGCTGCGACTATCAGGATTAAGGTTTGCTATTCCTGAGGTTACCGAGCTAGAAGCAATCGAACTGACAACTGTCGAGTTTGAAGCACTCGAGGATGAGAGCAGGTGGAATGAGAGGCAGTTGAAGAAGAAGCATGCGATCCTAGCATTCGGAGTTATCACAGATGCCACATCCAGTGCGGCTTCCATTGGGGGTGACCTAGGAGGGGATGCTTTGGCTCTTTCAATCATTCCTTAGTCTTCTACCCATGGTCTGGTGTCGATCGTCGAAGCTTACTCGAGGCTATTGGCTGAGTTGGTATCTTCTTCCAATGGGGAGAGGCTCTTAGCGTGCTCTCTCAGGGATGTCTTGTCGAGGTATGAGCCTTGATCTTAGCTTTTTTGGGTTTGTCTTCCTCTAACTCGCCAGCTCATAGGGAGCTCTTGCATTATGTGGCCTATTTCTGTGGCCCAACACCTAGGAGAAGAGGCTCATCAGTCTTCCCAACATCTTATGATGGCTAAGGAGGGTTAGAACAAGGTCGAGGAGGGACAGAACAAAGTCGAGGAGGACCTATGTTCTTCCTCAACATGGATGGAGGAGCGGTTGGCCGTGGAGAAGTCTCGAGCTGACGCTGTCGAGGCCACCCTGAAAGTAGCTCAGGCATCTCTAGAGGAGGCTGAGAATTCTTGCAAGATAAGAGTTACTCAACTCTAAGGGAGTGAGGCCGAGGTTGTGCAAACCTATGGGATCAGCTGGCAAAGGCCGAGGAGGCTATGCACCAGACCAACGATGAGGCAACCCAAGCGAGTGAGGCACAGTCCAAACTGGTAGAGAAGGTCACCAGTATAGAACATCATCTGATGGAGGCTGTTATTAAGGGCATGAAGTCCTTCAAAGAAGGCGAGGTTTACTGCATGGAGCTATTAGCATCATGCCGAGAGACCTTCCTCACGAGGTTTATCTGATGTAAGAAGTTTGAGGAAGGTAGGAGAGCTTTATCTGAGATTGATCTCAGTCTAGTGCTAGTGTTGGCCTCACCTTCTACCTACCTGACATCCTCCTCAGGCTCTCGAGATATCTTCCTCGGTCTTTCTATCAAGGAATGACCTAGGGATAGGCAAGTCTTGTAACACTTCGCTCCATCTCCAAAAGCCCTTAGCTTAGCTCGATCGGGATGTCTCTTCAAAGTTAGGTATGGGGGTTCTCCTCCCTAGCATCCTTGTGCTTCAAGTCTATGCATCCTATACTTGAGTCTTCAAGTTGGAGTCCTGTAAATTTGAGCTTCAGAGAAGTAAAGAAAGCTTTGCTTCGATTTTTTTCTACTTTGTCATGGATGAGTGCTTCCATGGTGTTGTATCCAAGGGGTTATCTCCCTCAGGCTTCTATTCTTCTGCTTCAGCAAGCTTCTTCTGAGGGCTCATCCTTCTTGAATTGGCAAGGAGCTTAAGAAGGCTCGGGAAGAAGATCTTTTGGAGGCTTAGTTGTCCTTTACTTCGAACTTTGAGAGGTACTTGTGCTCGAAGGAGAAAAGTATGGTGGCCTAGCCTAGGGTATACTGCTCATTCGGGACTTTCTCGAGGTTCTTCGGTGCACATGGTCTTACTCTTACCCCAAGCTTAGAGCTTTCTATCTTTGAAGGTGAGACACATGAGACTTTTAGGCATGGTGACCGAGCATGTGGTGTGTTAGCTCATCCAAGGCTTCTAAGAGGTACGATGGCCTGACTTGGGATGCAAAATTTTTTGAGAATTTCTCTTGAGATTCTTCAGCCAACATGGGCTTACTCTTATCCAAAGCTCAGAGTCTTCTATCTTTAAAGGTGAGACAGCTAAGATTTTTGAATGTGGTGACTCCTGGGGTGTGTTAGCTTACCCAAGACTTCTAAGAAGTGTGATGGCCTAACCTGAGGCTTCACTGCTTCAGTCTGCTCAACTTAACAATATTTCTCTTTGATATAGAAAAATTAGAGTTTTATTGCAGACTTAACTTTACAAAACATTCTTTACTAGTACTAAGGTTAGAGATTGATAGAATTCCAAGATCAGGGTAGAGATGTCCCATCTAACTACTCCAGATGATAGGTTTCGATTCGTGTTGCTTTGGTAACATGATATGGTCCTTTCCAGTTAGATAAAAGCTTTCCTTGTTCATTGGGTTGGCTGACTTCTATCCTCCTGAGCACCCAATCTGCAGGTCGGAAATATTTTTTTTTTAGAGTTATAGTAGTGCGCGACATGTTATCGATATGCTGCCATTCGAATCCATTTCTTTTCCTGGACCTCCTCCAGAAGATCCAAGTTTGCTCACAAATCTATTGAATTTCTCTATGCATCGAAAGTTGAACGAGGATAGGTCTATCTCTATAGGGATGACCGCCTTGATTTCAAAAGCAAGGTTGAATGGTGTTGTACCTATCGAAAGCCGATGCATAGTGTGGTAGGCCCGAAAAATACTGTACTGTTCATCTACCTAGAGTCCCTTGGCCTTATCTAGCTAGATCTTTAGATCTTGAAGGATGATCCAGTTGGTCACTTTAGCATCTCCATTAGTTTGGAGGTGCCTGATGAAGGTGAAGCAATGGTTGATGTGGAGTTTTGATAGAACTGATGGAAGGAGGCATTATCGAACTATTGGCCATTATTGGTTATGATGATTTAAGATAGACCGAAGGGCAGATAATATTTCTCCAGATGAATCATGGGCATTCTTCTCAATGATTCGAATGAGTAGTTCAGCTTTGACCCACTTGATAAAGTAGTCGATCATCATTATCAAAAACTTTCTTTGTCCAGTGGCCTATGAGAATGGGTCAAGAATGTCCGTCCTCCACCAAGCGAATGGCCAAGGAGAGTCGATTGAAGAGAGGGGAGCCACTGGCATGTGTTGAATGCTCGAGTATCACAAGTATGATCGTAGTGCTTTACAAACTCGATAGCAACTTCATGGATGCTCGGATAGTAGTATCGTACCAAAGGACTTTGTAGGCTAGGGCCCTGCCCCCCAGGTGATTGCCATGGATGCCCTCTTGGATCTCTCAAGGCATACTCTACCTTAGAAGGTTTAAGGTAGTGAATGAGGGACATCAAGTGGGATCTCTTGTAGAGCCTTCCCTTGGTCACCACGTACCACACAGACTTGACTCGAATCCTTCGAGCTTTGGCTCGATCTTCTAGTAGTGACCCTTTTTGCAAGTACCTGATTAGTGGATACATCTAGCAGGGCTCATGGTCTACCTTCATTACTTGAGTTGGTTCATCTTCGATGCTAAATTTTTTGAGGATCTCCAAGTGCGTGGGCTTCTGAAGATTGGCATACTTTGAGGTTGCCAGTTTTGATAGCAGATTTGTCTAGATATTTTTCATCCTTGGTATCTATAAAATCTTAAATTTATCAGAGGAGATGATTTCTCGCACATTCTACACGTTTTTTCTCCATGGACATACCTTAGTCTCATATTCTCTACGAACTTGGCCAACCATCAGTTGAAAATCACTGAAGGCTTGTAGGTGTGGGACATCGAGCTTCCAAGTGAGTCTCAATCCGGTCGGGAGTGCTTCATACTCTACCTCATTTTTTGAGATTTTGAAGTTGAAGTAGAGAGCTTGCTTCACCATGATGCCATCCAGGCTGATGAGGACTCACCCGACCACAACACATATGTCGTTGGATGATCTGTCAATGTACAAGATCCACGAGACCACAAGCATTGAGGTAGGAGGTTCCAATTGGGGCTCGATCTTTTTGGATAGTAGATAGTCTACGAGAAAATCATTCAATGTTTGGGCCTTAATGAATGATCGAGTTTCATAATAAATATCAAACTCCCCGAGCTCCATGGCCCACTTGGTCTATCTTCCTAAGACGTCGAGCTTCTGTAGGACTTGCCTTGGGGGTTGATCAATCAATGCGATGATGGAGTGTGCCTAAGAATAGGTTGGAGTCTTCGAGCCGAGATCACTAAGGCATAGATAATCTTCTTCACATTAGCGTATCTGATATCTATGTCTCTTAGCACCCTGCTCATGTATAGAGAGGCTTCTATACTCCCTCTTCATCTCTGACAAGGACCAAGCTAATGACCATAGAGGAAATGGTGAGGTATAGATATAGCATCTCTCCATCGAGAGGTTTGGTCATGAGCAGGGCCGAGGCAAGATACTCCTAAAGTTGATCAAAAGTGGCCTAGCACTCTGCCATCCACTGAAAATCCTTGATTTGCTTTAGGGCCTTGAAGAAAGGAAGACACTTTTTCTGCCAACCTAACCACAAACCCATTTAGTGCAGCCACTCGTTCTATGAGGCACTACACTTTCTTCTGGATCTTTGGTGATGATATCTCCATGATGGCTCGGATCTTCTCTGGGTTCACTTTGATTTCATGATGGATAACCATAAAATTAAAAAAATTATTCGAGACTATCCCAAAGGTACACTTTGTCAGATTGAGCTTCATTCAATGCCTTCTTAGGATTTGAAAGATTTTTTTAAAGTCTGAAATGTGCTGCTCCATCTGATAACTTTATCAGCATGTTCTCCATGTTGATCTCTACATTGTGGTCAATCTAATCTTTAAAGATCTTGTTGATGAGGCATTGATAGGTCGTGCTAGCATTTTTTAAACCAAAAGATATAACTTTGTAGTAGTATAGTCCTCGATCTGTGATGAAGGATGTCTTTTTCTTATCCATAGGCATCATTTAGATTTGATTATATCTAGAGAAGACATCTATAAAGTTGAGCATCTGGTACCTCATAGTGGTGTCGATGAGTTGATCTATCCTGGATAGAGAAAAACTATCTTTTGGACAAGTTTTATTTAAATCATTGAAGTTTAAACATATCCGCTACTTGCCATTTGCCTTCTTGATGAGGACCACGTTCATCAGCCATTTAGGATAGTTCATTTTGTGAATGAAACTAGCTATCAAGAGCTTATCCACCTCCTACTTGATAGCTTGTTGGTGCTTGGAAGTGAAGCTTCGCTTCTTCTGCAGCACGGGCTGATGCGATAGGTCGATGTGTAGATGGTGCACCATGATCTTGATGTTGACCTTAGGCATGTCCTTGACTGACCATGCGAAGGCATCGGTATTGATTCACAGGAAGTTCAAATGTTTAGCATGGGAGGCTTCACCTTGCAGCAATCTAACCTGAATAATCTTGCTTAGCTTCGACTCGCACAGGGGGACTGAAATGAGTTGCTCGACCAACTCCCCATGTTGTCGCTTTCCTCCATCGATGGCATCGAATCCTTCTATTGGTAATGCTTTCTTGGACTTATTTTCTTTGAGAAAGGTGACATAGTAATGCCTAGCTAGAGCTTGATCACCCTAAAATTTGCTTGTACACTGGATGGTGGGGAACTTGACTAGCAAGTGGTGCATCGAAATGATGGCTTGGAAAGTGTTCAGACCAAGCCTTCTGATGATTGCATTGTAAATCGAGACAACCTTCATAACCAAAAAGTCAAGCATGATAGTGGCTTGCCTCGAAGCCTGGCCCACAATCACAGGCAAGATCACAATACATTCAATAGGGATAGAATCCCTCGAAAAATCAACTAAGAGAGAGTTGATCTTTCAGAGTCAATTCACACGTAGGTTCATAAAAAACATCATAGAACAAGATATCTATAGGGTTTCTATTATCTAGTAGGATTCTTTTTATATCATGATTAGTAGTGATCATGAAAACAACTATAGTATCATCATGAAGAGTCAGATGCTTTCAGCATCAACATCCGAGAAGGAGATGATATCATCCGACTTCTATCACTTTGATGTAGGGCCCCAGCCTGGGCCACACGAGCATAGACCTTTCTTGTGGATGGGCTCTCACCTCTAGCTATAAGTCCACCAGCGATGGTATAGATGACCCAGGCGATTGGTCTATCGTCGACTGGAGGCTCGAACATGCATAGGATGAGGCTCACAACTCGGGGCCTTCGCATCCTTCAGGCGATTGACAAAGTTTCACAAGTAGTCTCATCAGATAAGGGCTTCTATCTCCATCTTGAGTTGGTAGCAATCTTTTGTATCATGATCATGATCTTTGTGAAAGTGGCAATACTTTGAATGGTTACACCAAGACTGAGTTTGCTGGCTCATCTTCTCAAGCCATTGTAGAATGTTCTGGTTCTTTATTTCCATTAGAATTTACTTTCGAGATGTGTTCAAAGGCATGAAGTCCTCGAATCATCAAAGGCTCCAAGAGAGATGGGGTGGCTTCTCGTCAGGATTCTACCTTCTCGGCTAGAGAGCTGAGTGGTCCTTAGCCCTCTAATCTGACTTCTCTCTTCACTTCTTTGCCATTCCCTCCTCTCCAACGATGTATTTATTGGCCTAGATGAGGAGTTCGAAGAAGTCATGGGGGAGCTCTTTTTTCTGGTCTATTCCTCCCTCCAATCTTTTTAGAGGGCTAATATCATAATTGAGTGGTCCGGGTCGTAAACTTTTAATATGACTATTTTAAAGTAACTCATGTAGCTTCAAAAAGATTCTCTATCTTCCTGTTTGATGGAGAAGAGGGCATCAGTGCTCTTTCTTAGCTGCTGATTGCTCGAAAGTTGAGCAGCGAATTGGCAACTAAACTTGTTGAAGGAGTGGATGGAGTCTGACTAGAGTCGGGTGTACCAGGCTCAATTGGCATCTTGAAGAGTAGTGGGGAAGGACTTGCACAATAGTATGTCTGAGGTCTCTTGCATCATCATAAGGGCCTTGAAGCTCTCCAGGTGACATAAGGGTCGGTGGTGCCTCATAGACCCGCATAGACAGTGCTTTGAAACATGGGGGATCGATTTCTTCATGATTTGCTCCACAAAAGGAGGGCAAGTCATAAATAGGGGCTATCCTCCTAGAGCTAGCTGATGCTGATGAAGAATTTTAAGGTAGCAATCTATCTCTTGGATCTTTCAATCTAATTCATCGCACCGACTAGTTTCCCTTTTGGGTTGGTGATTCGTAGATCCACTCACAGATGAGCCTTGCAAGGAAAAAAGATGAAAGAGAAGGAAGAATAGGTTCGCACACCTTACCTTGCTCGCCACCTGAGAGGCAAGATTGATGGTGGAGCAAAACTTGCTTGGGGCCCCGATGGGTAGATTGGATAGCTTGGGGCACTTCTTCTGGGCTCATGGGACGAGAGTGGTCGCTCCACCATAGACTCATGGAAAAAGGAGAAAACTCTTGGCATGTCAGCACCGGGTGATCGCTCAGTGTAGGACACATTACTGGTCAACTATTGCAAGTCTTGCATCATGGTGGTAAGTGCTTGGACTTGCAGCAGGAGCTGCTAAAATTGCTTAAAGGTGATGGCTAGGGGAGTCCACACCTCTAAGATATCGGGATCTCGATGACCCATCAGAGATAGCGAGTTTCATTGATACTTCTAGGAGAGTGGCGGAGGGTGTTGCCATGGTTTTGCTTCCCCCTTATACTTGGCTAATAGAGGGAGAAAAACTCGAGACCTCGAATATGGGTCAAGCCCTTCCTCTAGCCTTAATCTATTGCCACCAGAAGGATGATCTGGGCAAGGCCGCTGAGCTGGAGTTGGGGAGAGATGATGTTGTTGTCTCTGAAACCTTCGAGAGGCACGTGCACTAGCATCGGATTCTCGGATCGATCTCGCAAGTTAGGTCTTGCAAAACCACCAAAGACAAGGAAGTCCTCGCATTGGAGGGGTTTTCTGGCAGTTGACCCTCCGATGCCTAAGTTAGTTATTTGTAGGAGCAAATAGAAGATGCCTAAGTTCTCAAAAAAAAAAAAAAAATAAAGATGATCCGGAGTCAAGTATGAGGTGGGATGGAATTTGACATGAAGTGTGGCGGTTTGATGAATGGCATATGAGGTGGAAGAATGTTCAGATGGAGTCAGAGTTGCTTAAAGCTCTGTTGGAGAGACAAATCAAGTTCATGTGGAATGCATCTTCGATGGAGGGCATGCTGAGTAAGTCTTCATTATCTGGAGGGTCTTGGGGAGTTTGGATTTTATAAATGAGGGTTGATACATATTGCCTAAGAGGACATGTGCTATTTTTCTCCTCGAGGGCTGCGGAAGTGCGTTTAAATTGTTAGGAGATAACGACTTATATATTTCAGAATTTGTTGAAATTATGAATCTCAATGAATGGAGTAGTCGCCAGCCGTTTGTCATCTAGCGGGCGAAAGATTCTAGAACTTCTTCAAAACAATAGTAGAAGTATAAATGGCAGCCGTTTGGTGGTCATACCGGCACTCTTCAATATGGACACGTATGGGGTTGTTATTGGATCGCTTCATGGTGGAGAGAGTATTCCGGATGTATCGTATATAAATCTAGAAGCTAAGAAGGAAGTTACTTATCTACTAGGCTGGCTGCTTGCTTGACTTGTTTCTCTTGTTCCATACTAGCGTTTTGGGACCAAAGATACCTAATTCCATGGACTGTGGCTGGTTGGTTGCTTAGCTTGTTTCTCTTGTTTCATAAAAGCATTCTAGTGTTTTGGGACCAAAGATACCTAATTTCATGGACTGTGGCTGGCGGGTTGCTTAGCTTGTTTCTCTTGTTTCATAAAAACGTTCTAACGTTTTGGGGCCAAAGATACCTAATTTCATGGACTGTGGCTGGCTGGTTGCTTAGCCTATTTCTCTTGTTCCATAAAAGCGTTCTAGCATTTTGGGACCAAGATGTCTAACTCCATGGACTATTTACCCATTCATGCCACGTACCCAACTGTTGAACCACACAGATCTAGAGGCGGAAAAAATCTTACATAGTGTTACTAAGACTCCAAGTTGATCTCATCATGCCCCATTCTCACCCATTCCCTTCATTCCATCAAACAAGCTGATGAAAAAACAAATTGGGGCCAAATATCAAGTGAACTTCGGAAATGTTTCCAACCGTGCAGTGCACGATCTTACCTTCTTTTAAGGAAGTTCGATTTAAAAAATTAATTGAACGATTTACGGGTCAAACAAATTCCTCCATCACGTGCCATGCACATGCTGTCACCAAATACATGCCGCCTTATGTGCTAGTGTGCTAATGCCCTAAACCGTACGCAGAAGCCTCTTGCTCTCCTACTAAATTCCTCCTCTCCTTTCGCCCATCCCAATTCCCACGCTACTCCCCTGCGGCCTCGCTCCAAAACTCTCCTCCTCCATTTAGCGAGAGAGAGCCTTAGGAGAAAAAGAATGGGACGCCTCGACGCAGGTAATTCTCTCTCGCTCTCTCCATAATCTTTTCTAATTCTTGATTTCCCTTACATCGCCCCTTTAACCCTAACCCCAACCACATTCTCTCTGTTCTCCTTAGAGACCACCACCACAGTGGGCTCCTTCCTCTCGGACAAGACCGCCAAGGTGTTCGTCGCCGGCCACCGCGGGCTCGTCGGCTCCGCCGTCCACCGGAAGCTGGTCTCCCTGGGCTTCACCAACCTCCTCCTTCGCACCCATGCGGAGCTGGATCTCACCCGCCAGTCCGCCGTCGAGTCTTTCTTCGCCGCCGAGCATCCCCGCTACGTGATCCTCGCCGCCGCCAAGGTCGGCGGCATCCACGCCAACTCCACCTTCCCCGCCGACTTCATCGCCGTCAACCTCCAGATCCAGACCAACGTCGTGGACGCCGCCCTCCGGTGTGGCTCCGTCCGCAAGCTCCTCTTCCTGGGCTCCTCCTGTATCTACCCCAAGCTCGCCCCCCAGCCCATCCCCGAGTCCGCCCTCCTTTCCGGCCCCCTCGAGCCCACCAATGAGTGGTACGCAATCGCCAAGATAGCTGGCATCAAGATGTGCCAGGCCTACCGCCTCCAGCACGGCCTGGACGCCATCTCTGCCATGCCCACCAACCTCTACGGCCCCTTCGACAACTTCCACCCGGAGAACTCCCACGTCCTTCCCGCCCTCATCCGCCGCTTCCATGAGGCCAAGATCTCCGGCGCCAAGGAGGTCGTCGTCTGGGGCACTGGATCCCCTCTCAGGGAGTTTCTCCACGTCGACGATCTTGCTGATGCTGTTGTCTTCTTGATGGATCGCTACTCGGGCCTGGAACACGTGAATGTCGGCAGTGGGAAGGAGGTGAGCATCAAAGAGCTGGCGGAGATGGTGAAGGAGGTGGTCGGGTTCCAAGGGGAGCTGGTCTGGGATGCCACGAAGCCGGACGGGACCCCCAGGAAGCTCATGGACAGCTCGAGGCTGGCAGGGATGGGGTGGGAGGCGAAGATCTCGCTCAAGGATGGGCTTGTTGATACCTACAAGTGGTATGTGGAGAACGTAGCAAAGCACCAGCAGCACTGATGTTCTGATGTCCCACTGGTATCTTTTTCTCCTCTTCTTCCATTTGTGTTCTATCTGATGATTTCCAGTATATCATTGTTGTTGTTCGAATGTTGGTATGATTTTGGGGAGAGGACTACATTGAAGATTAAAATGTTATCTACATAAAAAGTCCTTGGATGGATATGTAATGTTACATTCTTGTCGATTTTACTAATAAAGAGTATCACTGTGCTCCAATAATGTTTTATGTGAGGCATTTGTTGGATTAAATCAAGATGTCTTATTGATGAATTCAAAAAGAATTCACCTTCGAAGGAATGGCATATTTTGATATAAGTGCAGTACGGCATAGTAGTGCTTTGCATGTTCTTAAATACAGAAATTATTGCAGAAGAATAACAGTACCTTTGTGGGAGAGAGTCCATGATTAGACTACTATTCACAATCACAAAATATCGTTATGCAGCATATGCTATGATTCAAGTAGTGGTCTAATTCTCAATGTTAACAGCTGGTATTACTCAGTATTTCCTTTGGGTAGGCAATGGCACCAAAAATTCCTTGTGAATTTGCAAGATAGTTGAAGATGAATGGACATTGTCTGATGCTTAGTTCATACCTGTTTTGGCATTATCGCTTCAAGAAGGTTCTCACTGTGAAAGATCCTCTCTTTTATGAGAGAATAGGTATCAACATACTTCATGGAGTTAAATTTCTAATCAGTTTCCACACCATGCCTCTAGTTCAATTTGAGGATTTTCTAATCTACTGCTTTTCCTTACATTAGGACAGAGTCTCTGTCAAACATCAAAAGTGTCTCTAAGATATTTTAAAGACCTCAAGCCACACCTATTCTAAGAACAGTATTGCTTATATTTAGAATCTACCTGCAAGATCAAAACCGTAGACCCCCCTAACTGCATCTAGTAATTGCAGGGCTATTTGCAACAACAAAAAATATGTACACAGCACCTATTCACCAATTTCTGTGACACTCAACTCTTTACCCCCGTATAATCTCTGGAGCTGTTTCCTTGGCTACATCCTGTTTGCCTTTTTGAGCCCATCATCTCATATTCGTCACTATCTTTTATAATTGCAAACTCATACATAGTTAACTTGATAGTACTTGTGTACCTTAAGCCCCTAAATTCCTTCTTAAAGGCTACCTCTCTTTTCTTGATGTAATGCCAAATCACTTAAGGCAAGAAGCATTCTGATAAACACATGTTTTCCATAATTCTGGATGGTTTTTACTAAGAAGTTAATTGCAGAAGATTCAGTTTTATGCCAATTTTTTTCTTCACCTACTTAACAGTATATCCAGAAATTGATACGAATATATGTCATTTTTTTCGGTTTTAATTTTTGGATTTGTACTGTTTCTTGGGATTATTTTGGGTGGAACACAATCCTTATCAAAAGCATTCCTTTCCAGCCTATATTCATGCTTAAGCACGATCAAGTGTGAATGAACTAGAATCTTCGAACTAAACTTGCATTTAACCTCATTTCACAAAAATATTTAGAATCTAATATGCTGACAAGGTAAAGAGGAAACAGGGTTGAAAGTTGATTATTATTGGGTCATATCTCCTAGCTTCTTCCTTTTTTTTTTCTGGGGGGAGGGGGGGTGGGGGGGATTTGATGTTGATTTTGCTGGCGCTTTGATTGGGCACCTCTTCATGAGTTTGTTCCTCTCTAAGGCCAAGAAGCTCCTCATCTCCCTCTCTGGTGAAAAAATGGGATGAAAAACAGCACAACTTTGAGCGCATTTTGATCTGGTGCTGGTTGATATTGGTCCATGTTAACCGAATTGAACCAACATGGTTCTGTACCAGCAGGTACCAATAGGCTCAAAAAGTACTTTTGTACACACCTGTACCCATTGCTGATCCTGGCTTATAAGGCACCCAGCAGCATGGAGTGGCACACAAAGTCATATTAGCCAGTGTAGGTCAGATTAATGTCAAGAATCTAGTGAGTTTTTAGTAATTTAATGATTATAATGGCTTCCTACAACAAAAAGAAAAAGGGATAGATTTGTGTAAGTCTTAGGGTTTTGGGAAAAAGAAAAGGATGTGTAGCCTTTCTAAGTTTCCTGGATTGGGTTATGATATTAGAGTAAATTATTTAGATGGTTATGCTAGTAGAATATATTATTTAGACTTAAGAAGATGCAGGCAGGGGTTTCTAAGAATTCAAGAGTCAAATTTCAGGTTCTATTTTCTCATGCACATTTTTTGAGTTTGTGCACAGATTTTTGTGATTCAGATGAAAGAAGCCTAGGTCAGTGCTATAAGGGCTTCCTATTTTTTGAAATAGATTCTCTATTTTCTATGTTTCTAATGGGATAAATAAATTAGAAAATGTGGTTACAAGCTAACTTGAACATTTTTTTTAAATAAATGAAGAATTAACACGAATATATTAAGATTTGGATCCACAAAGGTAAACTCTAGGAAAATAAAATAGAAGAGAAAGAGAATTAAAGAATATATTGGAGAAAAATTATAAAGAGAGGAAGAAATACCAAAGATCAATTAAACAAAAACAACTAGAAACCAATGCTTCCTACTTATAAAAGGGCTACAATAATACTTAGAGTAACCCTAAGAAGCAATTTTTAGATAAACCTAAAACTCCACAATATTCAAAATTATTAATATTTTAAATTGCAACTTTGTCTATAATAATAAGATTGCTGAGATTTTCAAAACAGCAAGTGAGGAGCCGTTTAATAAACATTTGAGGTATATTGTGTCTCTAGTCACATATTATTAGCTTTGCATGAACCTAATATCTTCACTTGATTAATTAATTGCATATTTAGAGCTGAGCACGTTTAAAAAATGAACTGAGGATTTCTTGTGCAGCTTTTTGTTCTGTGGCAAATGGTTAAAATTGATGTTTTGTGGCTTCTTATTTTCTACCCTCAAGCTTCGTGATGATCTTGATCATCTAACAAATTCCCTAAGCCTAACAAGTGAGTTATTTTCTATGATATATGAGGCATCTTTTAGGTGAACGAAATAAATGGGGCATCATAACTTTCCCAATACTTTTTTGTTTGTTAATCTTCATAAAGTTACCATCTTTCTCAAGATGTTGGGTTGTCTTGGAAGAGATCAACATAAATTATCTGTTCAAGCAGCCTTCTTAACTTCTAGATGAAATACAATCTTTATGACTAACCCTTTCTTGTTGGTTGTCATCTATGAAATATGAACCTTCATTCCTTCTTTGGTCCATCATGCTAGACCTTTGTTTTCAATTGGTCTCCTTCATTTTGATCCATGAGACTCCCTCATTTTGTATTCATTCCTCTTTTAGATAAGTATTATGAATTCCAAGCAAACACAATTTTACAAGATACTTTCAAATGTTGTCCTTTTTTTCACTCACTATCCATCATTCCTTGATTGCCCTAGTTATTGCCACCTTGTCCTCTTGTGTTGTTATCGCTCTTGATCTGCATGTTTTTTTTTCTAAAGTGTGGGAGTTTGATAGGAAGGTCTGGAAAGAACCTCTTATCACACTTGGGACAACACATCAATGCTTATTGTCGTCAAATTTTCCTTAAAAATCTCCGAGTGAACTTGTTGCATATGAATAAGAATTAATCAACTCATTTCATTTCAGAAATAAAGAAAAATCTTTCACACTCTTATTTTAGGGCCATTGATATATATGTGTGTGTGTGTATATATATGTATATAGGGGTAGACTAGGGTAAGGTCGACAGGATTTGGGCTCAGATCCGATTAGGTCAGAACTAGACAATGGGGGTCCTACACCGATGATCCAAGTTGTTGGATCACATCAACTCCCTCAAAATTACTTGCACATAAAATATCATATTATTTGAAGACTCCTAGTCTATGCATCAAGTGATCAAAAAATACATCAAATTTAATTTTATGCAGACTGTCTAATTTTTGACTACTTGATGCATACGCTAAGGGTCTTCAAATCATATGATTTTTTGTATACAAATAGTTTTGAGGTGGTAGATCACATCCAACGATTTGGATCATTGATGTAGGACCCCTATTATAGAGTTTTGATCTGACTAGATCTGAGTCTAAATTCAATCGATTTGGTGCTAGCCTGGCTTTATGTATGTACATAGATATGTATGTATGTAAATTTGAGTTAAAGTTAGTTACATCAAAGTCCACTCTTAATCATCAAGGTTCTTGCATAAAGCCCTTGTGACTACTCAGCCCTCTCCAAAAATCTATTTTTTCATGTTTTATCCTTAGGCCCCTATGTTAGAGGGAGAGTCAAAGTAGAACCGTTATTATTGATCTGATAGAATAGAATCCCTTGAAACCCATCCACCTACTCTCTTACTAATACTAAGTCATCTAATGAAGATGCTGGTCAACTAATTCACAACCATATGATGAGGCCTTATCGCAAGACTTCTGCCTTCTGCATGATTCTTAAGGGTCTTGGCCAGCTCCAGCTTTTTCTTTCTTGGTACATTACATTTAGTGCAACCATAATTTATAGTCTTTTGGTATTGCATCTCTTAACATGACTTTCTATTCCTTTTCTAGGTGAGATCATCAATGCCCTCATTATTCTTCTCTGGTTCTCTTACTCTCTCTCCTTTCATCCATGGAAATCTAACACTTTCAGTTTCATGGTTGTCCAAGGCAGTCGACCAGTTATTGGATGGTGAGGTGCCCAATAATTAGTAGTTTTACGGTTGCAAACCTTGGAAAATCTGGATTCAAGGCATGTAAAACCAGTACCGGGAGCTGTCGTGGCACATTAGCAACTTGTTATGATTTGATTGGTACAATACGGTTGGTAAGGTACACACTCCATACCGAGACAGTCTTGCTACACTTTTTTTCTCATTGTCACTCATGGTACTACTCAAAGCCAATTAATATGGGACGTTACCGGTGATTTTGCTGGGTTCAAAATGATACGGATCAGTTCGGCTCATATATCAGACTGAATCTCGGTGGTACCTTACTAGTGTGGTACGGTCGGTATGGGATGATATGGTCGGTATAGTAGATGCGAGGTTGGAGTTAGTTTAGCATTGCTCATATGATTCCAACATTTCCTTTTTAATCCTTAATTTGTTAGCCATAACATGAGGCAATCAATTAAAGATTACTAGATCATTTTGTTGGTTTCTCTGACTTAACTTTCTAGATTTCATTTTTTTTTTTTTTTAAATTGCCAGGATGAAGTTAGACTTCTTTCCTTAATCCTAAATTAGCTAGAGATGAGCACTTTGTCACCCTGGTATTGTGGTTATTGACAACTTCACTTTCTCAACCACGAATCGCATCATCATGGTAATTATGATTTTTAATGAAAGCGAAAGCCAGAAGTCAAGTTCTCTACTTACCTCTCTAATTGCATATATTCTTGATCCTGTTCAAAATGCCAGCACAGTCTGATCTTGTATTATGATTGTTTGACTATTGCATGATGTCTATCATACCCTGAATAACCCCTTGAAACACATAAGATACTTCTTATCTTCCTCATTTAGGTTGTAACCTTTTCCTTTTGCTGGAGCTAATGTGCTGGTATGTAGACTTGAATAGGTGTTTCCTGCAGAACCCTTGGTCTTTCTAGAATTTCTTCATGCAATTCACGTAGTGATTTATTATTTCCATCATTGTTATTATAATAAGAGCTTTACTCTTCCACCTTAGTTGAGTGAAGGAACTGGCTTCCTTGATGCTTTTTCTTTCTGGGGTTTATGGAAGGATCAGAATGAAATGATCTTTTATCAAGAGCAGGAGACAAATAGCAATCTTTCATGCTGTCATATGAGGGACTTGTAAGCTGTTTAGCCACCATGAAGCCAGTCTGGGAATGCTAGTTCAATGATGACCACTGATGGAGGAAATACTGGTAGGTTGAATCTAAATTCTAAACCATTTTGGAAATCATATGTTATCGTTGCTTTTGGTTGTCTGGAATCATTGGTGAGCAAGATGACATAATTAACTTTAAAGTCTGGGGTAGAATATGGTGTCCAAGATGTTGGATTTTTTAACACAAGTCTTTGTCTGCCATGCCAAAATGTGGTATATCATGCAAGGAATCTGTTGTCTTGTGACTTTATTTGAGATGCCAAGGTCATGTATGTTCATAGAGAAGGTAATTGTGCAGTTGACTGGGGGCATAGAGAGCCATTTACCTGGGGGCTATGCTATGATGTTGTGCATTGGTTGTATTTGGGTGTTTCTGAAACATATAGACCGAAAATTCAGACATAATGTGGATGAGGATTCATGAGTAAGTACATAGAGTTGGGCATAAAGGTCAGTAATTATGGTTATTGTTTTTTAGAGGTGAAGAATCCTTGAAATATATGGTTCCTAGTAAATTTGTTGTTCAGAACCGCACATTTGGATAGCTTGAAAATTAGATTTCAATAACAAATACCAGAAATTGAATGATCTTCATAAAAGGATGGACACAAGGTTTCCAAGCTTTTAGGAGAATGTAGTGATGATGAAAAGTTCTTTGTTCATCTTTTAATCCAAAATCCTGACCACTGTCCTTGTTGCTTTTGGTTGAAATTCATGAAAGAACAACATTACAAGGATTCTTTTCCCCAAAAGATATTCCTGTTGATGCTCTTAGGAACAGTCACCTTAAATCTGTTTCTTCTGTTATTGCCATGTGGAGATTCATTACATTCTAATAAATTAGGTGCAAAATTTTCCCAGAAAGTGTGTAATAAATCTTCGAATAGGAAGAGTAGGCTGAATTTATGTGTTCAGAGATGGTGCACTGCAGTCCTATATGATTCTATCCAGTAAGTGATTCATTTTTTTCATTTTCGATATTCAGGGCAATTGTGAGCTTATAAATGATTAAAGAATAAGGATAACTTAATGGTGATTATAGCTTACTAGAGAACAAGAACAAGCATAGATTTATGTCTTTTCCTTTTCACTAATAACTGTGGATGTACCGGCTATTAGATTTAGGTAGGTCAGATACTTGGAAACAACACTACAAACCAGAACTTCCTCCATGGGAAGGATGCAAGCACTGTGCTCTAGCCTAGGTCTCTACTTTGTTATTTCGTAAGTTCATTACTTTTGGAAACAATTGTTGTATTAAGATTTGATAAATTCAAATTTTCTGTCTTGTTCTGGTTCTTTTACTAACATTGTCCAAAACAGTCAGATTCTTAGTCATATAGCAAGAAACTTCAGTTGGATTCTAAACATTCCAAGTTACCTTCTGTGGGCAACAGGTAATCACTAAGTACTGGGAATCATCTATCTAGGATAACCAACTGGTTTTGGAATCTTCTTGGAATTTCAAATCCACACATACCTTGTTAAGCAATTCCCTGCTAAGAGTGTTCCTAAAATATCCGCTTCTGTGCACTCTCACCAGATTCTGGCAACTACGGGAATCTTCCAACCTGTAGTGTATTTTCAGTTGGTGAGTGAAGTACATGGGTTTGGGCTCGAAATTTTGCCGCATCCAATTTCAGAAGAGGGTTAATCTGTCCTAAGGTTGGCTAATGACCTTGTGAAGACTTACAGATTCCCTTGGAAACCTTTTCTCTCTTGGATGCTAATGCTTACCTTGGCCTATTCTTTTGGCTGTCGATATACTAACAAGTTCGGGGAATGGTCTGTCCTCGTTGTAACCAATGTCCGTATAAACTCTTGTTTATTTAACTATAGGCATTTATCCATCCAATCCATTTCCAACCCGCCTATTGGCCCATTGTATGGCAGAACTGAAAGAATAGAGGCACTTATGTAATGCTACAAATGACATGAGATAAAGAGGAAGGTTCTCCGATGATCTCCCTTTCTGAATAACGTCCAGCATCTTCAGATAAGCATATGCCTTTACTCATGATCTTCTCGTCATATAATGGTTTTATTTTTCACTTTTAAGAAGACAGCCTTGGGACTAATTACGTCCTAAGGGATCTTTTGAAGAGAATAAATTTGGTTCTGCTTTTCCATGATCGTGGTTAGATAGGCGTGTCAGGAGAGACATCATGTAGGATTACAACCAATTTTCGTTGAATATATTGCTAGTAAATGATGCATCTGTTGGTTAAGCAATGAGAATGGAAAATCCAGGAAGTTCGTGATCTTGGAGGAAATTCTAAAATTAGCGCTTACTGATAATATTACTTGGTTGTCTAGGAGATTACTGAAATCTCATTGATGGAAGCTGAACAATGGGTGATTTATTTTTCTGAACATAATTATAAGCAATCAGACTTGTGCAGCTAAGATTTCAGTATTTATGACATTTTGAGTGGTCAATAGATGAAAGGATCATGGTGAAGGAGATTACAAGCACCTAAATCACCAGATAAGCTCAAAGCCAGGGTCCAAGTCTCATGCTAACCATGCATTACCATGCCTGTCGCTGCCATACCCACCACCTTATAAACTGATACAACAAAGCATGTAAGCCATACAAAGGGTGGAAATTTAAAAAGATGGTGTATGTGAATGCACATGACTTTTATAAGAATGAAAGTGATTGATTGAACTTGTCACGTTGCTATATATGATGCACATGACTTTTATAAGAATGGAAGTGATTGATTGAACTTGTGACATTGCACTCAAGAGAACGAAACTGCTGGATCTCAGGACAGCAATGGTGCCCCACTGCCTGTTTCATGACCGCATTTGCATTGCATTCTGAAATATTCTTACTTCTTGTTATTTATAGAAGAATATTATCTTTTTTTTTTTTTCCTCCACCAGCTGCTTTTCTTTCAGAGAGTGGGTTTCCTGCTCCAGCGTTCTCTTTTATATCTTCCTTGAAAGGTTGAATCACCTTCCCATCAATCTCCTTGAACACAAGAAGGAATCGAAGGATTATTAAATAAATCAATGAGGAGTTTGCATTGGACTTCCTCATGAGTCTCTATTTGGAAAGGTTTTTTGTTTTTCAACACCTTGGCAGAATTGAATATCGGATACATTAGTTACAGGTTACAGTCAAGTGAAGTAGGTGATGCCTTAGTGGTCACACCCCTCCTCTGGGCATCTAGGCTTTAGATTGTTGTTTCAGGGGATTGTTCAAGCTCAAGCCAAAGTCGGCAGATGCTTGTTCTTGGCTGCTGATTTAATTGAGCCTGAACAAGTTGTTATGGAGCCAAACTCAAGCTTCCACTTGTTCTTATATGCTCAGGACTGTTCAGCTCTGACTAATTTATAAGCTGATCTTGAATATGAGGCTTGAACTCGGTTTTGTTATCAGATTGGGACTGAGCTGTAAATGAAGAGCTTGTTGGTTTTGAGGGAAATGTATAACCACAACCTCAGAATGGAGCTTCGTGTTTCCACAGACATTTGCGTTGCACAAGTCTACACTTTCCTCAGGTGGCTGTGGTGGTTATGACTGCAAGGAACCAAGAAGAAGGGGACGCTTGTGCCAACTTGGGAATGGGGAACAATAGTTAAGAGCTACGCTAGTTTTGTAGCTATGTCATATACGGTGCTGGCGAAAAGAGTCTGCCACGTCTCATCCTCAGATCAGGATTTGCAAGATCTACTCTCCGACACTCTTCTTTCTGTAGGAAAGAGACATATAATCAATATAACAATCATAGCATTATTATATTGATGGAGACTTTAATTTTGATGAGCATTTTTTAATACCTATTATTATATAAAGCAATCTTTTTATGATGGACCATTGAGTATTCAATATAATGTTTGATATAACCATGTGATAAACAAATTGAATGTAAAAAAAATGGGGGAAATCTTGAGCAACAGTAACTCCTGTATCAAGAAACATCTCCTCTTTAGACAGGGACGGAAAGGAAAAAACTTAGATACTCGTCAGAAATCAAGGTTTTGATCTCGCAGAAGAACTCATATTTGGATGAACCGCAGATGTCCTTGCTTCCCCTCAAAGTTTAGGTGCCGCTTGTCTTTTACTTTGATCACGGCCATCCATCTCGCTTGTGTGTTGCACATGTTCCCTGCTAATTTTGTTAGAGAAATGGAACAGTTGATATGAATGAAATGAAGAAAGATGTGTTGGCATAGCAATTCAGTAAACCGAAACAGAATGACCAGCTGAGGCTGTTCACTTTGTTTTCTAAGCATTGCTCCAAGGCCTTCACCAGAAGGCCCTCAGTTTTGCTAGTAATAATTACATGATTTTTGGGTTAGGATAGTTCCGTGTTGAATGGTGCCGAGTCTGTACTTGTCTTCTGTCTAGAGGGGGAATGAAGTTTGTCTAGAATTTTTGAGTTATCCAAGGCGCAATATCTTTGAGGCCAGTTTGACATGCTTGGATTGGGACTAGAACTCCCAATGAGCTAGTTGATGTAGAACATAGATTCAATATTCAATTATTTTGTGATTTTTCTAAAATTGTTGCTTCTTTTGATGTTTTCTGCAATATCCTTGTTTCCAACGTGAGAACCTTATAGTGGTAGAGCTTTTAGTTTAATAACTGAAACGTTAATATTTAAAATGTGTTCTGTTTTGGGACCTTAAATGACCAAAACCTTCGTTGAAACCAATAAGAGATGTCGTGGAAGATTCTCGACTGTGGCTGGAGATCACCGGAGCGGCATCCCTATAAAATAAGTCCTGGCCGGAGTTGACTCCGGCGTGGACCCTCTGACGGTCAAGTCAGAAATCTGGTACAACAGAGGAGAAGGGAGAAGAATCACAAGAAAGTACAAGAATGGTGAGCACACATGCATACCTGAAGGGTCTCTCCCTTACCTCTATTTATAGAGGGGTCGAGATCAAGAGGGAAAAGATAGAAAGTCATTTCAAACCATTTGAGCCGTACAGACCATGCCACGTGTTCCGACGGAGAGCGTGCCTTTACTCGACGCACAATCGACGAAGAAGGCGACGTGACGCTGGCGTAATCGGCATATAGCCAGCAAGTGACATGGCATAGTAAGGTGATGTATCTTGACTTGACATGATTAATAGAAAATATAATTAGCATCTTCTGACCTGTACTTTAGATGGAAGGCCATCATCTAGCATTAGATCTATCCCTCGATACCTAAGTCTAGGGGTTAACAGATGCCCCTATTACTGAATGGAGAGCATCAGCTAGGAGGGAGGATCGGCCGGTTTGTCTGGGTTCGGCCATCCGTTAGATTGATGGTAGCTGGGATTGACGGTCAGAGTGAGGATACTGGAGGGTCCTCCAATAGGTCCTACTCGAAGACAGCGGATAGTCAAAAAGATGAGGCTCAAATTGCCCTGGAGACTAGCTCAATCCACTGCATGGGGTTCAGGGTAGTGAGGGCCGATCTCTCCGAAGTGATAAATTGTAATAGTAAATAACTCAGAGACTAGTTAGAAGTAAGGATCGACTCAGAATCTCCAAGAAAAGTGCCGAAGTTGGGGGTTTTCCTTAGCTCGACGCCCGATGACCGGATGGCCTAATACGTGCGCGTCTCCTGAGGGTCCCCTCTTTATCTTTATTTATAGAGAGTTAAAGTCAAACGTAAATGGATGGAAGATCATTCCGATCATGTCCCATAGCATGGAACTACATGGGGCATCTTTAAATGGCCCCAACAGCAGACATTCTTTTAGCTAGTACGCAGCTAACTGTGAAGGAGATAGTGATGTGATATGGGCTCAGCTGGCATGCAGCTGATAAGTGGAGTGGCGCAGCTAGACAGCATGATTTGATAGATTTGTACAAAGAGGAGTAATTAGGGTATCCTTCAGCTTGGACCTCATATGGAGAATGGCTATTCGATGCTCGATCCTCTTTCGAAGTAAGCAGCCGGTGGTCGGCCAAAAAGGGGATCAGTCGAATCATCGAAGTCTACCCAAGGCCCATTAGCTACTGGGACTGGCCATCAGATTAGGATCCAAAAGTCAAGATCGGCTTGATCCTGAGGAGTTCGGACTGTGGCACGAGTGTCGAGCGACCTTTGATCCTTGGGTGGCCCATCCGCCGCAAGATCAGGTTAACTGAGGTGATGCAGATTCCATGGACATCGATCTTGCCCTGACATCAACGGGGACACATCAACGGGGACATGCTTCGGTCTAGGTATAGTACCCTTCTCCGATATATGCCTCCTACTTTCGAGTCTGAAACTCAGATGGTTCAAAAGATGGAAGTACAACAGGTGGCAAATTGAGGGTGTGCGCCTATTCAAAATCAAAGAGGCACCTTTTCAAAGAAAAAAAGGAGCCATCACATCATCTGGCCATTAATGGTCAGAGGGAAGGAACCGATTTTTGCGGGATTCGAAGGGTGGCGTGCTTCATTTTTAGAGCTCTGTAATGGGCTGCCTCTCAATTCGTACTGGTCAATAAAGGAATGCCAAATGTCGTTCATCCATCGGCTGCCGGTAATCTCAAATTTAGGCCATGCTAAATCCCTACGCCTATAAAAAAGGGTTTAGGGCGTCTGCTTTCTTCTCAATGCTTTTCTGAGTATTTTTCACCAACTTTTGCTCCTAGAGGTCCTCCATCTCTGCTTCCTCAATTCGTCGATATCTTCTCCAGCAACTGCCTCCTCTTTTTCCATTCTTTCCCCTTAACAGATAGGTGGGCTCTCACTTCTTCCCATCATTTTTTCTTTCTTCGATTTTTGTCCCTTCTTTTTCATTGCTCAATTTTATGCCCCCCTTTTTGATTCTTGATGGCCGGCATCGAGGGCTCCGGTGGGAGCTGGTCCTCAGATCGTTCCTTGGTGCCAGGTGGAAGCATTGAGGGGGATGGTGCTGGGCGCGAGGTCGAATCGACCTTCATGTCCAACACCATTGGGTCTGTATTGGACTCAAAAGATTTGGGTTCAATCCAGGCCGATATGGGATCTCGATCATATTCGAGATGGAGCTCCTAGGGACCAGTGGTAGGATAAGTGATCCTCCTGCTGGGTGGATCGACCTTTATGAAGAGTCATTTCGGGACGTGCTTCGATTGCCCGTGTATCCCTTTGTCATAGAGATTTTTCGCTTTTTTAACCTCTCTCCTTGCTCCCTTGTTCCCAACTCCTTTCATTTCATCATCGGATTCGTGGCCGCTTGCTTTTTGGCCTAGGTTCATCTATCCATTCCCCTCTTCCGTTCTTTCTTTACCTTAAAGAGGCATACCACGGACTGGTGGTATGTCTCTCCTCCGAAGGGGGCCCCTTCTTTGGTTCATGGGTGAAAGAGCCGATTCTTTTTTGTTTCGGATCCTTTCCTCGAATCATTAATACTACCGAGCTGGGGTCGATCGAGGGATGTTGTGTTTCGGATCCCAAAATTAGAGGGGGAGGATCTTTGTAGCTCCACGCTATCACGGGAGCACAAGATTCCTTCCGTGAAGGATCTATTATTAGAGCAAATCTTTTTCCATGTCGAACTGAGTTCGACTGATCTTGGAGGTCAGTTCAGTCGACTCCAACTTTTTTTCTTTTTTTCTTTTGTTTTTTGCTAAATTTTTAATTTGTTGACTTCGGTGTGATGTAGGGATGAAGTCGGAAGAGCTTGAGGCACTCCGAAAGAGGAGCCATAGTAATTGCCCCTAGTCTCGAGGGTTCGATAGAAAGGATCCCAATTTTGTAATTTTTATGGCCGAAGCTAAACTTTTCTCTTTTTATTCTTCTTTTGTGTGATCACATTTGCTGTGATCCTTTTTTTGTAATTATTATGAATGAAGTATTTTATTTAAAATTATACTTACCATGTTCGTTTGATCCTTTGCAATTTTATGTTCAAGCTTTAGCGATCTCACATTGATTAGGCAGAATTAATAAGAACACCATCTGTCCCAAACCCTCCTATCAAAAGGAGGGACCCTCAGCCATCCAAAAGATAGGGTCTCCAGGTCTTTGGAGTTCCCACTGAAAAGTGGGGTCATCATCATTGACCCTGCATGCATGAGACGAGGGAGCTTACCGACCTAGTTCAAATTAGACTGTCCAATGCTCGACTTCGAGGGGAATCACATCTCAGAGACCAACCTTATAGAGTTCGGTGACCTTAGTCTAGTCCTAAAGATCGCTTCATCTCCGGTTTGGACCTTAGTCTTAATCCTTGCTTCAATTTGATGTTGATGTTAACTTCGGCTTTGCCTACAAGAGTTTTGAGAGTTTTTTTTTTTTTAAAGCCTACTTTTTCCTCCAGCTTGGATTGCTTGCCCCCCATTTTTAGGCCTAATTAGGATAGTCTAAGGCACTATCTCTTGTTAAGAGATACTGGGGCAGCTTGGTCAAGGGTCCAGAGGTCTCTACAGGGCTTTGGCTGTACTTGATCAATGTGGATGGCTACTCTAACCCCGATGAGAGGCTTCGCCATGCTTGACATCGTAGGCTTTGGGAATGCAGGACTCGATGGCATCTTTACTTCATCGAGGTCTGTCTTTGGCTTCTCCAAGATTCGATGATATTTTTGCTACTGAAGTTCGATGGTATCTTTACTCTACCGAGGTCCAAAAGATTTCTCTCTACTTTGGTCTGGCTGATGTGGGTGGCTACTCCAGCCCCTCATGAGAGGCTTCACCACCTCGACATCATGGGCCTCAGGGATATGGGATTTGGTGGCATCTTTGCTCTATTGAAACTCGACAGTATCTTTGCTCTATCGAGATCTATTTTTGATACTTTCAAGAGTCGACGGTATCTTTGCTCTACCGAAGCTTAACGATATCTTTGCTCTATCGAGGCTCGAAGGATTTCATCCTGGTTTGGCCTGATCAATGTGGGTGGCTACTCTGGCCCCTCGTGGGAGGCTTCACCATGCTTAGCATCATAGGCCTTAGGGATATGGGACTTAGCGGCATCTTTACTCTACTAAAGCTCGACGGTATCTTTGCTCTATCGAGGTCTGTCTTCGGCACCTTCGAAACTTGACAGCATCTTTTGCTCTATCAAAGCTCAATGATATCTTTGCTCTATCGAGATCCATCTTCGGCACCTTCAGGACTTGATGATATCTTTGCTCTATCAAAATTCGACGATAATTTTGCTCTATCGAGGCCCGAAGGATTTCATCCTGTTTTGATTGATATGGGTGGCTACTCGGACCCCTTGTGGGAGGCTTCACCATGCTCGACATCATAGGCCTCAGGGATATGAAACTTGGTGGCATCTTTGCTCTATCAAAGCTCGATGGCATCTTTGATCTATTGAGACCCATCTTCGGTACCTTCGAGACTCGATGACATCTTTGCTCTACCGAAGCTCGATGGCATCTTTGCTCTATCGAGGTTCGAAAGATTTCATCCTACTTCGGTCTGACCGATATGGGTGGCTAATCCGGCTCCTCATGGGAGGCTTCACCACCCTCAGCATCATGGGCCTCAGGGACATGAAACTTGATGGCATCTTTGCTCTATTGAAGTTTGATAGCTTCTTTGCTCTATTGAGATCCATTTTTGACACCTTCGAGACTCGGTGGCATCTTTGCTCTACCAAAGCTCAATGGCATCTTTGCTCTATCGAGGTCTGAAAGATTTTGCCCTGCTTCAGCTTGGTCGATGTGGGTGTCTACTCCGTCCCCTCATGGGAGGCTTCACCATGCTCGACATCGTAGGTCTCAAGGACATGAGATTTGACGGCATCTTTGCTCTATCAAAGTTCGACGGTATTTTTGATCTATCGAGGCTCATTTTCAGCATCTTCGAAACTCGATGGTATTTTTGCTCTACTGAAGCTCGATGGTATCTTTGCTCTATCGAGGTTCGAAAGATTTCATCCTGCTTCAGTCTAGTCGATGTGGATGGCTACTCTGCCCCCTCGTGGGAGGTTTTACCATGCTCAACATCGTAGGCCTCAGAGATACAGGACTTAGTGGCATCTTTGCTTTATCGAAGCTCAATGATATTTTTGCTCTGTCGAGGTCCGTCTTCAGCATCTTTGAAACTCGACGGTATCTTTGTTCTACTGAAGCTCGATGGCATATTTGCTCAATCGAGGCCCGAAAGATTTCACCCTACTTTGATCTAGTCGATGTGGGTGGCTACTCCAACCTCTCGTGGGAGGCTTCACCACGCTCGCATCATAGGCCTCAGGGACACGGGACTCGAAGGCATCTTTGCTCTACCAAAGCTTGATGCCATCTTTACTTTATTGAGGCCCATCTTTGGCACCTTCATTGAAGAGTGGGGTCTTAGCATCTCGAATGATCAAGGTCTTCATGGGCATTGACTCGCTGAAAAGTAGAGTTCAGCATCTAGGGGTCCAGATCAATTATCCCCCGCTACTTAGTCACCCAGGGCTTCACTTAAGATTGAAAGAAGAGTGACCATGTCTTGAAAGAAGAAAATTTTATTGATGACTAGTTAATATATCATTGATAATATATTCAAAGATTTTTAAAATTCCAAGGATGGGGTAAAGGAGTGCGATCAAGTTGCTTCAGACGATAGGTTCCTGATCGGATGACCTCATCCACAAGATAGGGGCCTTCCCACTTCGGGGACAGCTTCTCCTTTTACAGGTTGGGAGACTTCGGCGTGCCACAGAACTAGGCCGCCAGCTCTAAACTCCTTGCTTTAGACACAAAAATTGTAGTAGTAGGACATCCAGTGTTGGTACGCTGCCATTCTTATTCGCACCTTTTCTCGGGTTCTTCAAGCAAATCCAGATTGGCTCAAAGTAACCTTGCATTGTCCTGATCATTGTAGTTCTTGACCCACGGGGAAGGGAGTCTGATCTTCACAAGGATAACCACCTCCGTTCTAAAGGAAAGGTTGAAAGGGGTTTCTCCCATGGACGTCCTTTGAGAGGTGCGATGAGCCCATAAGACGTTGTGATTCATCTACCCATGCTCCTTTGGATCAATCTAGGCGGGTCTTCAGTCTCTGAAAGAGAGTTTGATTCGTTACCTCCGCTTCTCCATTAGCCTGAGGATGAGTGACTAATATAAAGTGGTAAGAAATTTCAAGACTTTGGCAAAATTCGACGAACTTCGAGCTGAAGAATTGGCGACCATTGTCTATAATCAAAACTCATGAGAGGCAGAAACGGCAAATGATAAACTTCCAAACAAAGTCCTTTACTTTAGCTTCGGTGATTATGGCCAGTGGTTCGGCTTCCACCTACTTGGTGAAGTAATTGATGGTGATCAGTAAGAATTTTTTTTATCCTAAAGCTTGCGAGAATGGGCCCAGGATGTCCATCTCCCATCGAGCGAATGGCCAAGGGGTGCTGATCGGCATCAGAGAGAGATGGCAGGTTGATGTTGAATATTGGTATTTCACTAGCACTGATCAGAGTGCTGGACGAACTCAGTCACGTCATTTTGCATTGTAGGTCAGTAATATCCTTATCGAAGTATTTTATAGGCCAACACCTTACCACCTACATAATTTCCACATATGCCTTTGTGCACTTCTTGTAGGGCATAGTCCACTTTGAAAGGGCGAAGACACTTGAGGAGAGGAAAGGAGAAGGATCGCTTGTAAAGTTTATCCTTGTGAAGAATATATCAGAGGACCTGATACCTGATCTTTCGAGTCTCCTTTGAGTCCGATGGCAGGGTCCTAGCCCATCTCGTAGGAATCAAGTGAATGGGTCCATCCAGCTGGGCTCATCATCGATCTGTAGCACGGACAGTGGCTCCTCGACACTAAGCTTTTCAAGGACCTCAAATAATGAACTCCGGGGCAGATCGTTCAATGCCAAAGTTGCCAATTTGGAGAGCAAATCAGCCCTCGAGTTCTCAGACCGGGGCACCTACAGGATATTGAAGTCAAGAAAGGCTGAGATGAGACCCTTTACCTTCAGAAGGTACTTTTTCATGTTCTCCCCTCATGCCTCGTAGTCTCCCTTGACTTGGTCGGCCACCAACTGGGAGTCGATATGGATCTCTAGCTTCTGCACTCCGAGCTCCTTTGCAATCTTCAGTCTGTCAATAAGGGCTTCATATTCAGCTTCATTGTTGGTAGCAGAGAAATTAAACTGCAAGGCATACTCTGCGATAAACCCTTTGGGCCTGAAGAGCAGCAAACCCGCACTAGATCTTGTAGGGCTGGAGGATCTCAACATATACCACCCAAATCCCATTTGATCCTTTTGGCAAATCAGAGACAGATGCGTTAGGCTTTTCTTCAGCCAAATTAGGCCTCTCCGGGTCTTCGAGGATGGTGCATTCAACAACAAAATTGGCCAAGGTCTGGGCTCTGATGGATTGTCGAGATTTGAATTCCAACATGAACTTAGCAAGTTTGATGGCCCACTTAGCCAGTCTTCCTGATGTATTGGGGCGATGCAAGGCCACCTTCAAGGGTTGATCGATCAGGATCACGACTGGATGTGTCTAAAAGTAGGGTCTAAGCCTTCGGATGGTAATGATTAGAGCGAAGATAAGCTTTTCTATCCTAATGTACCAGGTCTCCGCATCATGGAGGGTTTGGCTGACATAATACACAGACTTCTGAATCTTTTCTTGCTCCCGTACTAAGACTGCGCTTATAGCGATTGGGAAAATGGCCAAGTACAAATAAAGCTCTTTGCCCACCGTCGGCTTGCTGAGAAGTGGAGGAGAACCTAGATAGCTCTTTAGCTTTTCAAAGGCTGGGTTACACTCTTCCATCCACTGGAAGTTTCTTGGCTGCTTCAGGATCTTAAAGAATGGGAGGCACCATTCGGCCGATCTAAAGACAAACCAGTTCAGAGTCGTGATTCTTCCTATGAGGCATGGAATTTCCTTTATAATTTTTGGAGTCGTCATGTCTTGGATGGCTTTGATCTTCTCTGAGTTCACCTCTACACCTCGGTTCGACACCAAAAAACCCAAAAACTTTTCAGATGTTATCCCAAATGCATACTTTGTAGGGTTCAGCTTCATTTGGTACTCGCAAAGTGTAGCAAAGATTTTTCTGAGATCATCGATGTGGTCGTATGAAGTTCTACTTTTGATAAGCATGTCATCCACATAGATCTTCATGTTTTGATCGATCTAGTGCTTGAAGATTTTGTTCATGAGGCACTGATAGATTGTGCCTGCATTCTTTAAGCCAAAGGGCATGACTCTGTAACAGAAGAGATCCTGATCAGTAACAAAGGAAGATTTCTCCTCATCTTCCGGCGCCATCCAAATTTGAATATATATAGAGAAGGCATCCGTGAAGGTAAAGAGCTCATGTCCTAAAGTTGCATCCACTAATTGATCGATTAGTAGTAGTGGATAACTATTCTTCAGACATGCTTTATTCAGATATGTGAAGTCGATATAGACCTATCATTTGCCATTAGCTTTTTGATCAAAACAACATTTGCAATCCAATCAGGATAAGTTACTTTCTGGATGAAGTCAGCCTTGAATAGTTTGTCCACTTCTTCGACTGCTGCCTTTCACCACTCTGGGGCGAAGCTCTTCTTCTTTTGTTTGATGGGTCGGTAGGTCGGCTTGACATTTAGCCGATGCACCATCATGATGGGGTCAATTCCTGACATGACCATTGGGATCCACATGAATACATCCTTGTTCTCTTGTAAGAAGGAAACAAGCCATCTTTTTGTTAAGTAGTCTAACCTTGACTTGATCTGTACCATGTGATCCCGGTTCCCATCATTCAGAGAGATCATCTCAAGATCCTCCATTGGTTCTCCATGCTCTTCAATCAGCTCGTCGTGGGTATCTAGTCCATCAATAGGATAAACCTTGGACAGGCTGGGGCCTTGGAGTGTGATGGTATAGCATCGATGTGCTAGGGCTTGGTCTCCTCGAATCTCACCAACCCTGTGTTGGATCGAGAATTTCATCTTAAGGTGGTAAGTGGACACCACTGCCCGAAGGGTGTTGAGGTTCGATGCTCGAAGGGTGTTGAGGTTTGGGCGTCCGAGGATGGCATTGTAGGCAGACGGCATCTGAACCACAAGAAAGTTAACTTGAGCCATCGACCGCCTAGGCGCCCGTCCAGCGATCACGGGTAGGGTAATGACCCGTTCAATGGGCACAGCATCGTCAGTAAATCCTACCAAGGGAGAATCCAACTTTCATAGATGTTTGAGAGAAATTCTCATTTTAGAAAAGGCGTCATAAAATAATACATCAGTCGAATTTTCATTATCTACAAGTATGCGGTGTACATCATATTTTTTTGTATTGAGGGTTACAACCACCGTATCATTGTGCGAGAACTGGACTTCCTGAGCATCTTCTTCAATAAAGGTGATAGGTTCTTCAGCTCTTCACCTTTTGGAAGGTTTGGCACTTCCTTCTGCTCCGGGTTGATGCCCCTCGGCAATCATGTCGATAACTCCCATCGGGGATCGATCTTTGAGGACTTCTGATCATGGCTGCTATTGCTGCTATTGCTGAGGCTCCCTTAGGCATTCATCATGCTGCCCCTTGCGGCGTCTGATGAACCAATCCAGGCATCTGTACTGGATGAGCTCCTTGATCTCATCTCGGAGCTGGATGCAGTCCTTCATATCATGGCCATGGTCGCGATAATACAGGCAGAACTTATTCGGATCCCAGTTGGCCGGCTTTGCCCTCAACTTCCAAGCTTCGGGGATTTGCCCATGCACCTCCATGAGAATCTAAGCTCGAGGTGCACTCAAAGGAGTATAATTCGTAAATCTCCTTGGCGGGGATGGATGCCGCCTGTCGATAGGGTTCCTTCGCCGTTGCCCTTTGGGTGGAGTTCGGGATCTCCATCACTTTATAGGGGATCGGGGACGGCCCTAATTCTTCTCAGAGTTCTCCTCCCATTAGGGTTTCTTGGGTCCTTTCTTTGCCAACCCCATGATGCCTGCACCCTCCAACAGCTCATCCTAAAATGCCTCATCCGCTTGAGCATATTTTTCAACTCGAGTCAGCATCTCGGCGAAGTCATAGGGGTACTTCTTCTCCAAGGAATATCGGAGGTTATTCTTCAAAAGTCCATCCTTCAGGGCAGTCATAGCAATCGAATGATCTAGATCGCGCACTTCCAATACGGCTGCATTAAAATGATCGAGGTAGGATCGGAGCAACTCCCCTTCCTTCTGCTTGATGTTATTCAGGGAGTCCGACCCTTTTCTATCTTCTACTACTAACGAAATGAGTCACAAAGAGGTGGCTCATTTGGTCAAATGAGTGGATTGTCCTAGATTTCAGGCTAGAATACCAGTGGTGGGCCACACCCTTCAAGACCCTGTAGAGAACAGCATCGATGGCATCGTGGAGAAGCATAACTGCCTTGAAGCCTTCAAGATGGTCCACTGGATCGGCCAATCCCTCATAGCACTCAAGTTGGTGCATTTTAAAGTGACAGGGGAGTGGCTCTTGCATGATCTCGATACTAAAGGATGGATCGGTGTTGTAACTACCACCCTTGGTCGGAGCTTGATTCTGCAGTGCTTCAATTTTTTGATTCATGTCTCGGAACCTACGGTCGATCTCCGCATCCATAGTAAAAGCCTCGAAGTGGGGTAAGCAAGATCGACTCGAAGTCGAATCACACCCAAAGCACGGGCTCGGAGGCCATCGAGTCCTATGCTCTGGCTCCCTCGGGCAACTCTGGTAAGTTTGTCCCTATCGGGGGATCTGGGGACACTCCACCGATGGAGCCACCTATTATGTGGGGTTATTATTGTTGCCCAGCTATGCAACCCAAGAGGGGGGGTGAATTGGGTTTCTAACAATTTTAAGCCCAACAAATAACTTATGAAGAACAAAACAATGGCTTTAAATCAATATTAATTACCTAAAGTAGTATTGCAAGGATATAATAAAGAAATAAGGTAAAGCGATAAAGCACACCACAAACATAAGGATTTATAGTGGTTCGGTGCTAACCTTGCACCTACATCCACTCCCCAAGATCCCACTTGGAAATTTCAATCCACTATCCTTTGTATTCAACCCGAATACAAAACGTCGGAAACTCCGACACTAGCTATCCCAAGCTAGAATACAAGACGTCGGAAACTCCGACCCTAGCTATCCCAAGCTAGAACACTTATTTCCCGGGTACAAGCAAATCCAAAACACTCCGATTTCAGGTTCGGATCAACCTTTCCTTGTTTTGGAAATCCTCCAAAAATAAGAGCAAAAACTCACAAAGAGTAAGAATATTTAGAGCACAGATGAATACAATAACAGCTCCTTAAATGAGCAAATATAACAATAAAAGCTTTACTCAAATGAAGAACCCCTTTTTCAGATTTTCTCAAGATGAATGAACGGTTGAACGCTTGAGAAGAGGTTGATTGTTGATTGAAGATCTCTTGAAAGCTTTGAACGATCTCTAGATCAAGGTTGAAACGATAGGCGTGAAGAATTCTCTCCTTGAAAGATCTTCCTTTTCTCTTTCACAATCTCTCTGGTATATTGTGGATCCTCTCTCTTTTTCTCTATGGATATTTCGTTGATCTCAGGCTTTTTCTTGCAAATTTCGGATCCTCTCTTCTGTTCTTCTCTTTTTCCTCTCTTTCTCTTTCCATTTGATTTCACGTTTGATCCGCTATTTAATCTGCAATTTCTTTCATCATTTAAAGCATTTTGTAGCATTAGAAGCAAGAGAAAATAATTTAGGCAGATAAAGAGCCGTTAGAGGAATTTTAGGAAGCATAAATGGCAATTAAAACGGGCAAAAAAATAGCCGTTGCTGACATTTCCCGTCGCAGGGGTCGACTCATGAGTCGACTCATGCTTCAGGGGTCGACTCATGAGTCGACCTCTGTTGCAAAAATCAGAGAATGCTTTTCTGGAATTTTTTGGCTCAAATTAGCAGGGGTCGACTCATGAGTCGACTCATGCCTTGTGGGTCGACTCATGAGTCGACTCACAGGTCATGCCAAGCCAGAAAACTAGCGTGCCAAGGAGAATTTTTGCGTGCCAATCAGCTCACAGTGCCATGAGTTGACTCATGAGTCGACTCATGCACTTCAAACCTTCATAACTTCAAAAATATAAGTCCAAACACAATGAAATTTTCACCAATAGATTTCAAATCATTTGTTCTACCAAATGATACTATCAAATCAGGATTTTAGTGAAATTATGATTTTGCCCTTGAAGAGCATAAGGACTTTTTCATTTTAAAATATTGTATCCCTTCAATCTGCTTTGTAATCATCAAAATCAATCTAGGAGCAACAATCTTCCCCTTTTTGATGATGACAAAACATATGAACAAAAATATTTATGTTAATGCATTAATTTCAAAAGAATCCATTATAGGTGTATATGCTTGAAAAGAGTATGATCTTTTGGCATATAATATAAATGCAAAAATAGTTTGTCCATTTTCTTAAAGATTTGAAAAGGGTATTAGATCATTTTGAGTTCAAGATATATCAGAGCAAGAGAAGATAAATAACTTTTTCTATGTATCAGAGTAAAAATAATTTTTACAATGATATCAGAAAAGATTTTATAATGTATCAGAGCAAGAAAATTTTTAATGTATCAGAGAAAATTTCATACAGTATCAGAGCAAATGTTATAATATTTTAGAGAAACCTTCACACTGTATCGGATCAAATGTTATCATGTATCAGATCAAGTTGAAAGAAATTATAGGATGTATCAGAGTAAAACAAATTTCTTATTGATGTATCAAGGTGAGTAAAATTTCAAAAGCAAGTTTGAATATCAGAGCTTATATATAAAAAAATACTTATTTGCATTGTACTCATGATTTTGCTTTTGATGGATAACTTTTTGTTAAAGTTCTGTCTGATACCAAATTTTGATACCAAAATTTCTCAAAGTTTTGTTTAATCTTTCAATCCTTGTTTTTGTCTAATTTCTCCAATATTTGTTTAATTTCTTCAATATTTGTTTTAATTTAATTTCTCCCTCTTTTTTTCATAATTTAGGGTTTTGCTTTTTGTCTAATTTTAATTTTTGTTTAATTTTAATTTCTCCCCCTTTTTGACATCATCAAACATAGTTAACTCTTTCTTTTCTTTTTCTGAAATATTCTTTAATTTCTTCCTCTTTAGAGTTTTTCACAGATGTTTGCTCCCCCTTAATATAGCAATTATCAATAGCAAACAACAACAAGGAGAAGATAATATTTCAATAGATGTATCAGAGATTGAAATATAACCAAAATATAATCATTACAAAGATATAGGTAAAAGATGATTTCATTAATATCATAATTGTTTCAATACATAAAATTCAACCAGCTAAATGTCTATACATGGCCCCAAGGTATAGATCCTAGAACAAGATACTAACTCCTAAGATCTAGATAAGTCAATGATCAGAGTCATCAGATATAGGGTGAGGAGATGATGGATCAGAAGTGCGTCCTCTACCCCATCTGCCTCTGCCACGAGTAGGAGGGCGAGATGAACTGGGTGGCTGAGAATGCTGAGATGCTAGGGCTGATACCATGAGTCTGATAGAATCAAGGACGTTCAGTGCTCTGGAAACAGATTGAAGTAGAGCAGTGAACTGGGTGGTAGCATGCTCACTCGATCCTCTGATTTCTTTCCTCAGTAGCTCATATCCACCTTCTAATGCTCCTCTGAGCCTTCCAGCCTCTGTAGTGAGGTCTGTGACCTCAATAGTAGACTCCTGTGGCTGGGGATGGGCCAATGCAAGGACTTGCCCCTGCAAGTCAAGAACTCTGCCAGTAAGTCTCCAGACTGTATCCTCAAGCTGCTGTATCCTGACGGACTGATCTGAAATCATCTGAAATACAGTGGAGATGTGGGGAGTAATGGTCTGATCAGAAGAAGTAGCTCCAGGTGCAAAAGAAGTACTACTCCACTGGCTAGACAACAAAGAAGCCACACGCTGAGATATATGCTCGATCTGATCATCAGCCAGTCTGAACTCTAAAGGAGGTGCTCTGCTCTTTGGCTGATACACTAGTGTGGGCATCCTAGTAAACTCAGAAGGGCCAGCCTCAGTATCAGGAATGAACTGTGTATCTGGTGATGCTGCCCTGAAGTCATGTACAGGAGAAGATGGACCTTCTTCTTCTACTCTGCCTTCAGTTCTGTCTTCAGCTCTTTCCTCAGCTCTCTCCTCAGCTCTTTCTTCAGAGCCCTTGATCCAACCACCAACAGTCTTTGTAATTCCCATTCGGTGCAGGCTGTGTTGGTTGAAAGTGTCCACATGTGAGAGCTTGGTAGGTGTCTCCCCCTCACA
Source organism: Elaeis guineensis (assembly GCF_000442705.2). Lineage (NCBI taxonomy): Eukaryota > Viridiplantae > Streptophyta > Magnoliopsida > Arecales > Arecaceae > Elaeis > Elaeis guineensis. The sequence goes on along the minus strand of NC_025993.2, from coordinate 94,755,821 downwards.
GCTAACTCCAAACCTCCTAAATACTCTAGTAAGGGCCATACCATAAGGCAAGTGTGCCTTGGATCTGTTCAAAGTTTCTCTCATGGCCTCTATCATAAGTGCAGGGAGGTTTAGGGGGGTCTGAGTGATGATATGAAACATGACACATACATCTCTGCCAGATAGTAAGTCATGTCTACCACTCCTAGGAAAGAATAGTTTTGTCACAATCTGATGCAGGACCCTCATCTCAATGGACAGTAGCTTTGCTTCCAATCTGTTTAAACTTCCTGAAAAATCTTCTCCTAAGATAATTCTGATCCCTTCTTCTTTAATTGGGAGTTCCATATATGAGTATCCTTCACTAGGCAACTGAAGTATCTCTCCCAATATCCTAGAATCCAAACAGATGTCAATCCCCTTTACAGTTGAAGTCACAGACCCGTTTTCATAATTTAGGTTTTGGTAGAACTCTCTGACTAGATCAACATAGGTGACTTCCTTAAGAGAGCAATAAAGTTCCCATCCTTGATTTTTGATCTTGGTAGCAAAAGTAAAGCCTTCTTTCTCAAAGAACCGAAAATCTATATTTTTTCCGGTTTCTACTTTTCTATCAGAAGGAAGATTTACACTGGGGCTTATGGAGGATTGAGAGGGACCTTGAGCAGGTACTGAAACTGGATCGGGAACACTGGAAGACTGAGCATGCCTTTTCTTTCGGACAATTTCCTCAGGCTCTCGGATTGATTTCCTTCTTTGGGGAAGTTTCATCTTTGGAGCCATATCCAAAAAGAAGATTTGAATTGAGAGTAGGAGAGATCACAGGAGAGTAAAGAAGAATTTTGGTGGAGAAAAGAAGTGGATTTTGACTGAACGATGAAGTTCTAGGGCACGTTCCACCCGCGCCTATCACTGCGAGAAAGCACAGAAAAGTCCTTTTCAAGGAGACAATTTTTGGTGGAGAGAAGGAGGGAGAATTGCCTCAGAATTGATCCTTGGATTTGGAGCAAAACAAAAGTTTGAGAGGACGGCTTTCGGAAGGAAGACGACGAGAAGATGAGTCGTCTCATAAACAAGGTTTCCCGTTTTAAAAAAAAATGAACCCGATGGAAGTTGGTGGGATTTACAAGTTTGCCATTGAGTCGACTCATGGGGGTCGACTCATGAAGTTCAGAAATTCAGAAAAAATGCAAATAAATTCCAGAAAAATTTGAAATTTTGGGAGAAGGAATTTTGCTTAATGATAAGTTTTTAGAGTGATAAAACTGAGCTTTTGAAACCAGAATAGTTGTTGGAAATTGAGCTCTAAGAATATTTGATAATGATTAAGAGAAGTTTAGGCAAATGGATCTAGAATTCCTAGATTTCTCCTAATTTCACAGAATCTATCCTCACTAAGGGCCTTTGTAAAGATATCGGCTAATTGATTTTCAGTGCTAATATATTCAAGAATTATATTTTTGTTTTGAACATGCTCTCTTAAGAAATGATGTCTTATTTCAATATGTTTAGATCTTGAGTGTTGTATTGGATTTTTAGATAGATTTATGGCACTTGTATTATCATATTTTATTGGTGTTTCATTAAGTTTGATTCCAAAATCTTCGAGTTGTTGCTTAATCCACAAGATTTGAGCACAACAACTTCCGGCTGCAATGTATTCAGCCTCAGCCGTAGACAGTGCCACCGAATTTTGTTTCTTGCTAAACCATGAGATTAGGTTAACTCCAAGAAATTGGCAAGTTCCACTTGTGCTTTTTCTATCTAATTTACATCCAGCAAACTCAGCATCAGAATATCCTAACAAATTAATTTGTGAGTCCTTAGAGTACCATAACCCTATAGTTTGTGTACCATTTAAGTATCTAAGGATTCTTTTAACAGCATTCAAATGAGATTCCTTAGGATTAGATTGATATCTTGCACATAAGCAAACACTAAACATGATATCAGGCCTACTTGCAGTTAGATATAATAATGAGCCAATCATACCTCTGTAGTATTTTAAGTCTACGCTTTTACCTTCATCATCCTTGTCAAGCTTACTTGAGGGACTCATTGGTGTGCCAATAGGTTTGCAGTTCTCCATTCCAAATCTTTTGAGTAGTTCCTTGGTGTACTTGCTTTGGGTGATGGAGATTCCCTCTTTTGATTGTTTGATTTGGAGTCCGAGAAAGAAAGTGAGTTCTTCCATCATGCTCATCTCGAACTCTCCCTGCATAAGCTTAGCAAAGTCTTGACAAAGGGATTCATTAGTAGACCCAAAAATTATGTCATCAACATAAATTTGTATAATTAGCATATCATTTTGGTTTCTTCTAATAAATAGGGTTGTGTCTACATTGCCTCTTGAGAAACCATTATTTAGTAAAAATTTGCTTAGCCTTTCATACCATGCTCTAGGTGCTTGTTTTAGACCATATAAAGCTTTATTTAATCTAAAGACATGATTGGGAAAAGTATGATTTTCAAATCCAGGGGGTTGTTCTACATATATTTCTTCAGAAATATATCCATTTAAAAATGCACTTTTAACATCCATTTGAAATAGTTTGAATTTCATAAAGCAAGCATAAGCAAGTAGAAGTCTAATGGCTTCTAATCTAGCAACAGGTGCAAAGGTTTCATCAAAATCAATTCCTTCTTCTTGATTATATCCCTTAGCAACCAATCTTGCTTTATTTCTAATTACATTTTCATGCTCATCTAACTTGTTTCTAAAGACCCATTTTGTGCCAATTATTGAATAATCTTTAGGTCTTTTCACTAAGGTCCAAACATTATTTCTTTCAAATTGACTGAGTTCTTCTTGCATAGCATTAATCCAGTTATGATCATTTTCAGCTTCTTCAAAAGTTTTAGGTTCAAGTTGAGATACAAAAGCACAATGATTAAGTACATCTCTAAGTGAAGAATGTGTTTTTACCCCATGCATAGGATCACCGATAATTAATTCCTTAGGGTGGTTGTGAACATACCTCCATTCCTTGGGTAAGTCATTTGTACCTTGAGGTTGTTCTTGAATTTCTTCACCTTTCTCATTTTGTTCATCTTCTTGATCCTTGTCTTCTAGAGTTGCTGAATCTTTCAGAGTGATCTCCTTCATACCTTCTATTAGTGGATCTGCATCATCAACACCCTCATTCTTCCTTGAAGGAAGATCGTTAGATTCATCAAAGACAACATGTATGGACTCCTCAACTACTAAGGTTCTTTTGTTGAACACTCTAAATGCTTTACTAGTGGAGGAGTAACCTAGAAGGATTGCTTCATCTGATTTTGCATCAAATTTATCAAGTTTTTCTTTGCCATTATTTAATACAAAACATCGGCAACCAAAAACATGAAAATAGGCAATATTTGGTTTTCTTCCTTTCCAAAGTTCATAGGAGGTTTTCTTTAAAAATTATCTTATTAAAGCACGATTTAAAATGTAACAAGCTGTGTTAATAGCTTCCGCCCAAAAATATTTTGGAAGGTTGCTTTCACAGAGCATGGTATGGGCCATTTCTTCTAAGGTTCTATTTTTCCTTTCAACTACCCCATTCTGTTGGGGTGTCCTAGGAGCAGAGAAGTTGTGGCCAATTCCATTTTCATCACAAAAATTTTCAAAGTCATGATTTTCAAATTCTGTTCCATGATCACTTCTAATATTTTGAATTGAAAACCCTTTTTCATTAGTGACTTTTCGATGAAATTTCGTGAAAATTTGAAAAATTTCATTTTTGTGAGCTAAAAAGAAAACTCAAGTAAAACGAGAGTAATCATCAATTATTACAAATCCATATCATTTTCCTCCTAGACTAGTGGTTTTAGTTGGTCCAAATAAATCCATATGTAAGAGCTCTAAAGGTCTAGAAGTTGAAATAGTATTTTTAGATTTAAATGATACTCTAGTTTGTTTACCTAATTGGCATGCATCACAAATTCTATCCTTTTCAAAATTTAATTTTGGCAAACCGAGAACTAAATCCTTTTTGATTAATTTTGAAAAAGAATGCATGCTAATATGTGCAAGTCTACGATGCCACAGCCAACTAGTCTCATTTATTTTAGCATTTAAGGAAACTAGGCATTGCATGTCTAATTTAGTTAAATCATTCAAGTCTACCATATAAACATTGCCATGCCTATGTCCTATATATTTAATGCCATCGTTAATAGGACTCGTCACAATGCATACAGATGATTCAAAACTTACTTTATACCCTTTATCACAGAATTGACTAATGCTGAGTAAGTTATGCTTTAAACCTTTAACAAGTAAAACATTCTCAATGTATTTGGAGGGAGTGATACCAATGTTACCTATCCCGATGATCTTTCCTTTGCCATTATCTCCAAAGGTGACCATCTCTCCATCCTTAGCATCAAGCGTGATGAATTATGATTCATCACCAGTCATGTGTCTCGAGCATCCGCTGTCAAGATATCATTTCCTGTTTCCTTCTTGGGATGCTAGACACACCTGCAAGCACAGATCAAGTTTCTGTCTTAGGTACCCAAGCTTTCTTGGGTCCTTTCAGGTTAGTCAGAATGGTTCCTTTTGGAACCCATATTTTCTTTGTGTTTGCATATTTGTTAATAAGACATGTGTATGATTTATGTCCTATTCTTCCACATTTAAAACAAGTAATATTTGTAGGCTTTTTGCTTGAATAATTTACATAAATATCCTTCAAAAATTTTTGTTTCTTCAGGGGTTTATAACCAAGTCCAGCCTTATCATATATAGCTTTCTGATTATCAAGGATCATATTTAGCTTGTTTGAACTTAAGGTGAACTTATCTACTATAGATTTCAGCCTGTTAATTTCATCCTTAAAGTTTTGATTTTCTTGAATCAATGTGAATTTTTCAATTGAAAGAATTTCAGCTTGTTTCACTAAGGACTGATTTTCCAATTTCAGCTCTTTGTTTTTCTTCCCTAGTTTCTTTAATTCATCAATTGAATCATAGAAAGCTTCATGCAATTCTTCAAAAGTAAATTCACTAGTAGATTCAGAAGTTACCTCATTTTCATGTGCCATCAGGCACAGATTGGCTTGTTCGGTTGAGGTTTCCTCGTCGGAGCTTGAGTCATCACTCGCACTCCAGGTCGCCATCATTGCCTTCTTTTTTAATTTCTTTGGACCTTTCTTCAATTGAGGACATTCGGATCTGAAATGTCCTGGCTTCTTGCACTCGTAGCATATAGGGGTTTGATCTTTCTCCTTTTCTATGCTTTGATCCCCTTTTGTAAATTTCTTTCTCATCCCCTGTTTCCTTTTTCTTAGAAACTTCTTGAATTTTCGGGTGATGAGAGCCATCTCCTCATCCTGATCTTCATCTTCAGAGTTATCTGTTTCATAATCAGGTGAAGTTGTGGATTTGAGGGCAATGGTTCTTTTCTTTTTGATTTCATCCTCTTGATGTTGCATCATGCTAAGTTCATGAGTCATCAAGGATCCAAGAAGCTCTTCTAGAGGTAGAGTGTTCAAGTCCTTTGCTTCTTGGATGGCAGTCACCTTGGCTTCCCAAGTTCTTGGCAGGGATCTGAGAATCTTCCTTACAAGTTCACTGTTAGTATAAGATTTGCCAAGACTCTTTAAACCATTGATTATATCAGTAAAATGAGTAAACATAGCAGTTATGGACTCATCATGCTCTATTTTGAACAATTCATATTTATGTACAAGCATGTTTATTTTAGACTCTTTTACTTGATTTGTTCCCTCATGGGTGACTTCTAACCTATTCCATATTTCTTTAGCAGATGCACAAGTAGAAATGCGATTAAATTCACTAGCATCTAGTGCACAATAAAGAACATTCATAGCTTTGGCATTTAATTGTGCCAATTTCTTGTCAACCTCATCCCATTCTTTCTCGGATTTGGTTGACTCCTCACCATCTATAATCTTGGTGGGTGTGTGAGGACCATTCACTATGATACTCCACATATCATAGTCGAGTGCTTGTATGAAAATCTTTATCCGAGCTTTCCAATAGGTGTAATTAGACCCATTGAAAAGTGGAGGTCGGTTTGTTGATTGCCCCTCAGCTAGAGAAGTTCCAACATGGGTTGCCATAGATCTTTGGCTCTTTGATTGTTAGATCAAAGAAGGGCTAGAGCACTGGCTCTGATACCACTTGTTGCCCAACTATGCAACCCAAGAGGGGGGGTGAATTGAGTTTCTAACAATTTTAAGCCCAACAAATAACTTATGAAGAACAAAACAATGGCTTTAAATCAATATTAATTACCTAAAGTAGTATTGCAAGGATATAATAAAGAAATAAAGTAAAGCGATAAAGCACACCACAAACACAAAGATTTATAGTGGTTCGGTGCTAACCTTGCACCTACATCCACTCCCCAAGATCCCACTTGGGAATTTCAATCCACTATCCTTTGTATTCAACCCGAATACAAAACGTCGGAAACTCCGACACTAGCTATCCCAAGCTAGAATACAAGACGTCGGAAACTCCGACCCTAGCTATCCCAAGCTAGAACACTTGTTTTCCGGGTACAAGCAAACCCAAAACACTCCGATTTCAGGTTCGGATCAACCTTTCCTTGTTTTGGAAATCCTCCAAAAATAAGAGCAAAAACTCACAAAGAGTAAGAATATTTAGAGCACAGATGAATACAATAACAGCTCCTTAAATGAGCAAATATAACAATAAAAGCTTTACTCAAATGAAGAACCCATTTTTCAGATTTTCTCAAGATGAATGAACGGTTGAACGCTTGAGAAGAGGTTGATTGTTGATTGAAGATCTCTTGAAAGCTTTGAACGATCTCTAGATCAAGGTTGAAACGATAGGCGTGAAGAATTCTCTCCTTGAAAGATCTTCCTTTTCTCTTTCACAATCTCTCTGGTATATTGTGGATCCTCTCTCTTTTTCTCTATGGATATTTCGTTGATCTCAGGCTTTTTCTTGCAAATTTCGGATCCTCTCTTCTGTTCTTCTCTTTTTCCTCTCTTTCTCTTTCCATTTGATTTCACGTTTGATCCGCTATTTAATCTGCAATTTCTTTCATCATTTAAAGTATTTTGTAGCATTAGAAGCAAGAGAAAACAATTTAGGCAGATAAAGAGCCGTTAGAGGATTTTTAGGAAGCATAAATGGCAATTAAAACGGACAAAAAAATAGCCGTTGCTGACATTTCCCGTCGCAGGGGTCGACTCATGAGTCGACTCATGCTTCAGGGGTCGACCCACAAGGCATGAGTCGACCTCTGTTGCAAAAACCAGAGAATGCTTTTCTGGAATTTCTTGGCTCAAATTAGCAGGGGTCGACTCATGAGTCGACTCATGCCTTGTGGGTCGACTCATGAGTCGACTCACAGGTCGTGCCAAGCCAGAAAACTAGCGTGCCAAGGAGAATTTTTGCGTGCCAATCAGCTCACAGTGCCATGAGTTGACTCATGAGTCGACTCATGCACTTCAAACCTTCATAACTTCAAAAATATAAGTCCAAACACAATGAAATTTTCACCAATAGATTTCAAATCATTTGTTCTACCAAATGATACTATCAAATCAAGATTTTAGTGAAATTATAATTTTGTCCTTGAAGAGCATAAGGACTTTTTCATTTTAAAATATTGTATCCCTTCAATCTGCTTTGTAATCATCAAAATCAATCTAGGAGCAACAATTATGCTGCATCATCTGAACTGTAGCAGTCAAGTCTCAGATTTCCTGAACTAGCAGACTGAACTGATCAGCTCCGACCACGGCTCCTGACTGAGGGAGTGGAGTCGGGGCCTCGAGGGGTGACGTCAGGGTCTGTTGGTTAGGCTGGTTCTTTACCAGACAAGAGTTGACGGTGTTCGAATGGTGAGAAGATGTTCCTTTGCATGGTGCCATGGTGCTGCATGGTCTCTCCCCCTTTTCGAAGGTTCAAGACCCTTCCTCTAGCATCAATTTATTGTGAAAGATTTCTGACCGTGGTCTGAGATGGCTGGAGTGGGCTGAAGATCATCGAAGCGATGTCTCTGCAAAATAAGTTCTGGCCAAAGTTGACTCTGGCATGGACACTCCGGCGGTCAAGTAAGAAATTTGGCATAATAGAGGAAAAGGGGGAGAATCACGAGAGAGCACAAGAATATTGAGCACACACGCGTACCTGGAGGGTCTTTCCCTTACCTCTATTTATAGAGGGGTTGACGTCAGGAGGAAAAAAATAGAAAGTCATTTTGGGCCACCTAAGCCGTATGGACCATGCCATGTGTTTCGATGGCAAGCATGCCTTTACTTGGTGCATAATCGGTACAAGAGGTGATGTGACATTGGCGTAATCAATGCGTAGCTGGCAAGTGACATGGCACAGTAAGGTGGCGTATTCTGACTTGACATGATTAACAGAAACTATAATTAGCATCCTCTGACCTATACTTTAGATGGGAGGCCATCGTCTAGTGTCAAATCTTTCCCCCGACACCGAAGTCTGGGGCCTAACAGTTGCCCCTGTTGCTAAATGGAGAGCGTTAGCTAGGAGGAAGGATCGACCAGTTTGCCTGGGTTCAGCCATCCGTTAGACTGATGGTAGCTGGGATCGGCGGCCAGAGCGAGGATACTAGAGAGTCCTTTAGGAGGTCCTACCTGAAGATAGTAGATAGTCAGAAAGATGAGGCTCAGATTGCCTTAGAGACTAGCTCAGTCCGCCACATGGGGTTCGGAATAGTGAATGCCGATCTCCACGAAGTGATAAGTTGTAATAGTGAATAACTCAGAGTCTAGTTAGGAGTAAGGATCGACTCAGAATCTTCAAAGAAGGTGCCGAAGTTGGGGCTTTCCCTTAGCTCGATGCCCGTGACCCGATGGCCCAGTATGTGCACGTCCCCCGAGGGTCCCCTCTTTACCTTTATTTATAGAGAGTTAAAGTCAAACGTGGAAGGATGGAAGGTCATTTCGATCGTGTCCCATCACACGGAACCACATGGGGCATCTTTAAATAAACCCGATAACAGACATTCCTTTAGCCAGCACGTAGCTGACCACAGAGAGGACGGTGATGTGGCATGGTCTCAGCTAGCATGCAGCTGATAAGTGGAGTGGTGTAGCTAGACAATATGGTCTGATAGATTTATACAAAGAGGAGTAATTAAGGTGTACTCTAGCTTGGACCTCAGGAGAAGAATGACTATCCGATGCTTGACCCTCTTCCGAAGTAAGCAGCTGGGGGTCGACTCGAAAGGAAATCAGCTGAATCATCAAAGTCTGCCCAAGGCCCAGTAGCTGCTGGGACTGGCCATCAGATTAGGATCCCAAAGTCAGATTGGCTTGATCTCGAGAGGGAGTTTGGACCATGTTACGGGTGTCGGGCGACCCTTGATCCTTGGGTGGCCCATCCGCCGCAAAGATCCGATTAACTAAGACGATGCAGATTTTGTGGGGATCGGTCCTACCCTAACATTGGTAAGGACGTGCTTCGGTCTAGGTACAGTACCCTTCCCCAACAAGAGTTAATACGGATTTGAAATTATAGTAATAATAGCAGACAAATATAAAGTGTTCGTGCTGACATGGTTGAAATATCTATTAATATGTAATACATAATTTCATATATTTACATCTAAGTTACGATTTTTTATTGGATGTTGAACCTAGCCAAATCCTGACCTGACCTGATAAGCTTATCACTCTGAAATTCCTGTTGATATGGGGCCCTGAAACACAAGCAAGTGGTTTTTTCCCCTCTGACCATGATTATTTTGGTGGTAATATTGTTTCATAATTCTTTTAAAAGTAAACGCCTCCTTTCAAAGGGGTTGTTAAGATTATTATTTGATTTCAAGATTATATTTTTGTACATTGAAGAATTCTTGATTTAAATGGGTAGTGTCTTGTGTTCCATCATTTAAAATGCGAGCTTTCTGCTTTGTGAAAATTGCGGTTCTCGCATCCCTTTTTCAGTTAAAAAGAAAATATAACAACCATTACAGGTCCTTGTAACGATATTATATAACAGTTATTACGGCCCCTTTTTTTTTTTTTTTTTGGGTATACATATCTTTTTGTTATTTATATAAATAAATATTATTTACTTGTAAATTAGTGAATATTTTCAATGAAGTCAAATAGCTCAATCATTTGCTATTATTATCCGTTGTCTTTCATTTATTGGCTGCCATGGTGGAATTCCAGAAAGTTATAGCTCATGATTGGACGGAGCTAACAGTGATTTTTCTCTTTTTCTTTTCTTGTTTCTTTGTGAGACAATGGCTTTGTGGTTTTTTCCCTTTTTTTTTGTAGCAAAGTGAGGCAACCGCTTTTAGTTTTTTACTTCCATTACTGTGACGAATTCTCCTGGGAAGCTGATACTATGGGATGATAAGAATTTACAGGAGACAACCTACATAATTCTAATTAACTGTATATAGAGATATGTATTTCTTTAATGTGCCAATCATAGACTGACATGTTCACAGAAAAAAGAATAAAAGACTATCAGCTACAGGGCCTAAGACAACTGGGACAAACTGTGGCATTCCTTCTGCTCTTCTCCTTGCAACAAGATGCTTGACTTTCCCTGTCATTCCTCTTAATGTTGCGGCCAATCGCCTCATCGCCTGATCGTCGGGAACGAACGCCTGCAAAAAAGGAAGTCCACACTGATCGGAGGTAGCTCCGGCGGGGACCCTCCGACGGTCAAGTCAGAGAGGTGACTGGGCAACAGTGAAATGCAGACAGAGAGCTCTGAGAAAGAGGGAGAGAGAGAGAGAGGAGCGAGCCTGCATTTTGGGAGAGACGGAGCGGATCGATCCTTTGCACTGTTGCCTTCCCCGGTATATATAGCGGAGCTAGGTATGGCGCCGTCATTAATGGCGCGGACAAGTGAGGAACTGTCAACTCACTGTGGGCTGTCAGAGCCGCCGTGAAAACGTCATGTCGCCGTGTAGCCGTCTAATCACCAGGGTTAACCCGGCTCTCGGCGGGACAATGCCCCTAGGTAACTGCGCCACATGTCCGTGTCAGAGCTGACAACGTCTGGCGGCTGTACGGCGGTTGGAGGAGCCGACCGACCCAAAGTCGGTAGCCAGATAAGTGGTGTCGGGTTCCTCCATTGGTCGGCGAGCATCATGTAAGTCGGCCATTGAACCTCGGGGTTCGGTCGGTCGGGATGGACACGCCCGACATACCCCCGGTCGGCGACGGGCCGTTGGACGGCCGGCGGTTAGCTGCTGATGGCTCCCGTCAGTCGGTCGCCCCGACCGGCGATCGGTTGGCCTCTCGGCCAGTCGGAGTCGTCCGGCGGAGGCGGTCAGGCCGCCAGGCGGTCGGGCGGTCCGGTCGGTCGGGCCCTCCGGTCGGTCGGGCCTCTCGGTAGTATGTCGGGCCCTACGGCAGTCGGTCGGGCCCTCCGGTCGGTCGGGCCCTCCGGCAGTCGGTCGGGGGGTATCCCCAACAGTTGTCCCCCTCCACTCCCAAGTCGGGTGGTGAGCAGGACGATGCTTCCATTCGGGCAGCAATCCCGGACGACTGGGAGTGGATTCGTCGCACGTGTAGATCCGACCGTACTGTCGGATGATCCGATGTCAGACGCCTCATGAATGCTCAGCGATCCGGACGTCCAGTCGATGTCAGAGGTCACGTCGGCGTCAGGCGTCAGACGCCACGTCTTGTCGTCGTCAGCCGTTACGTCGGTGTCAGAAGATCGGGCGCCGGACGATACGGCGTCAGTCGATCGGATATTCGGCGCCGATCGCGGAAGAGAAGGCCGCTGTCAGGCGTCCCATCGGGAACGCGAACCGGCGCGGGTGCGGGATGCAGGGCCGCGCCCCGCGTGCCGCGTGTCAAGGTGGTTGGCCGGCGCCCCCTCCGGAATTTAATGCGGGCGGTGCGGCCGTCCCGGGGCGGGGCACGCCGAATCTTCCGCCAACCGGTGGGCGCCACGCGTCGCGCATCTGCAGGTCTTCGGTCGGCGCGGAAGGATCTCGGCCGTCGGTCGGCCCTATATATATAGGACCTCCCGGACCCTGACCCGCATTTGCAACATTTCGCTGGGGAAACTCTGTCCGGGCGATTTTTCAGTCGTCGCGGGCAGAGCTCTTCTTCGCCTGCGGAGGGTCCATCCGGTTCGTGGTCCCCCTTTTCCTTCTTCCTTCCTTTCTTCTCTTTCGGTCCCTGCATAATGACCAGAAAACTGACTCAGGGAGCTCGGTCGGGAAACCCGACCGACGACTCCGATCGGCTCCGGAAGATGAGGTCTCCTCACTTTCGGGGCCGAACGTCGATCAGCTTCAGGAGCACTATCGCATCCCGGAGCAGTTTCGGCTCTCCGCTCCAGGGGCCGGCGGTCGGGTCAACAACCCTCCGCCTGGCGATCTGGCGCTGTACGTTGAAGACCTTCGCACGGGTCTTCGACTTCCGATTCCGGAGTTCGTCCGGAATCTGCTTGATTATTACGGACTCTGTCCGGCGCAACTGGCGTCGAACTCTGTTCGGTTAATCATTTCTTTCGCGCTGTTGTGTCAGCTCTTGCCGACCAACCCCCGCGTTTCACTCTTCCGGGCCTTCTTTGTGCTCCGACCCCACCCTAAAGTCCGAGGGTGGTGGCTCTTCAACCCTCGGAAGGGTCTTGCTTTCATAACTGGTCTTCCATCGTCCATTCATGGATGGAAGAACCAGTTTTTCTTTGTTTCCTCCTCTTCTTCTTGGGGCTTTCCTTCTCGTTGGGGTATACCCCGAACAGAGGCCAACGACAACAGTCGGGTGGATGTGGACGACCGGGAGGACTTCCACCGACTGAAGGACATGTCGGTACCGAAGCAGAGGGAGCTTGTTACTGAACAAGCTCTCTATGACGCCGGCCTGAGTCTGGTCCCCCGAATAGGTATCGTCCGATCCTCCGGCTTTTCTTTTGTTCATCTTTTGGTCGGCTTTTGGCCCAGCCATTAACTCTCTTGTTGGTATTGCAGGGACACCACCGAGGATGAGGCCGACTGATGCCGAAATTCGGCAGTTCGCCACGAGGAAGAGGCCAGCGTCGGGGGCCGGCCCTTCGCGCCCTGCAAAGAAACCAACCCCAGCTCCGCCAACCGTCGAGGGTCGGCGACCGACCAGTCGGAGCCGGTCATAGCCCTCGTGGCTCCGACGGTCCGAGCTGAGGAGAGGCCGACTGAGGGGCGGCCAAGAAGTATCGGCGGCTTCGCCGGTGCGGTGGAGCCGGATGTCGTTCGGGAAGCCGAACATCACCCGCGGCGTCCGCTGGCGCAACGGGGGGCGCCGGCTCAAACTCCAGCGTGCCGTCGCTGCCAGTACCGTCGGTCGGGGCAGCTGATCGGGGGAAAGCCCCGATGGAGCCCAGGAGGAGGATAGGTCGGGGAGCCGCTCAATGCCTCCCAGCGCATACTACCCCGAGGGGCGTCGGCGTTGGCCGACCAAACCTTGCGAGGAGGTTGTGCCAAGGGATCCTCCTCCCAGCCGACGTAGAATCGCTGCGGTCTCGGCAGGTGACCGAGATGCTGTCGCGGTTCTACCCGACGATGGTTGAGGTAAGCTCCGCGTCACCCTCTTACTTAGAAATTTTTCTTGTCATGCGATTCTGACGAAGCTTTTTGATCGGCAGCTGATCTTCACAATGTCCGAACTTGAGGCCGGGTACCGAAGGTTCGGCAATGTTCGGGCAGCCTTGAAGGAGAAGTCGGCGGCGGCCGAAGCTGAGAGGGCGATGTTGGCCGAACAACTCCTGCAGTCGGCCGACCGGGAGGCCAAGTTAGTCGACGAGGTTTCCCAGCTTCGGTCCGAACTACAGTCGGCCAAGAAGGAGGCCAGGCACAAAGGTCGGGCCGTGCGTCATCTTCGACGCGAACGGGATGGTGCAACTGCCGAACTCAAAGGGGAACGTGAGCAACTTCGGGTCAGCCTGGAGAAGCTCGCGGAAGCCGAAGTGGAGCTGTCCATCGCCCAGATCGATGCCGAAATGGCGAAGGTCGAGGCGGAGTCGGCGAGGGAGGAGCTCGCCCGAGCTGAGGACGAGGCAACGTCGGCAAGGGAATCAGCCGAACGGGCGGTGGAGGACTTCCGATCCTCCGACCGATATCGGGAGGAGATGCTCGAATCGGGCTTCGCCTCATACCGGGTCGGGTTCGAGGACGGTCGGGACGCCGTCCACGCCTTGTACCCGGAGTTGGACGTCAGCCGCATCGTCCCGCCGCTAGCCGAGGAGGAAGGAGTCGAAGGAGAAGGAACGGAAGAGATGGCCGACCAGCCGTCGGGAGGCGTCATCGTGGTGGAGGAGGCCGTCCCGGAGCAGGTGCCGACCGAAGTTCCTTTGCCGACCGAAGACCATCCCTCGGCGGCCGACCCAGCGTCGCTTATGGTCGAGACGCCGATCATCCCCGATCCTCCGTCGGTCGAAGAGATCGACTAGGACGGGTGATCGACCCTGCCGACCGTCTTTACTTTTTTCTTTTTGAAAATACATGTAATCGGGCTTCGACCCGACTCTGTAATTCCTTTTCATCAATGAATGAAATTTCTTTCTTTCTCTCCGTGTTATTTGTAATGCCGGCTATAGCTGCGATGTCGAACTTTAGTCGCTAACTTAAGTAAGCCACCAACTCACATGAGTCGGTAGGACTCCGACAACTTGCATAGCCCTGAAAGTGGAATGGGTCCCGACTTTAGGTCGGCTTCCAATAGTCGAAGCCGTTAGTCGGGTGCATCTATTGAGTCGGGAGCCGATCGAACCTGGAAAAGGTTCGGCAGGCGGACTTCCGTAGATGCACTTGGTCGATCATCGTCCGGCGCAGTGTCGGGGGTACGATAGTAAGTCGGGTCCCCATGTTCTTGCGTCGGGTTCCATGTCTTTTGACAGACGGTGGCAAGCCGAATGTCGTTCAGCCGGCCGTAGGTCGGTCGGCGAGTCGTGTGTGCGACTAAGGTCGCGTCGTGTGATAGACGGTGGCAAGCCGAATATCCCTCGACCGGCCGTAGCCGGGTCGGAAGTCGCGGCAATAGTCGCGTGGGCTTTTAGCCTTTCTTTCGGTCGGGGCCCGATCGGCCAGTCGGTCGATGGATTCTGCCCGAAAATTCGACCGTAGAAGGAGTATGAACTCCCGTCGCAACAGCTGCATCGACCTTTGTTAGGGGCGGATGTGTTGCCGAAAGTCGAAGGAGTGTAACTCCCATTCATAAGAGTCCGTCGGCCCTTGTGAAGGTCCGACGAGTCGTCGAAGGGGTATTGACTCCCGTCATTGTAGATGCATCGGTCCGTGTAAGGGCCCGATGTGTCGTCGGTGCCAGGTCCGCGTCGATTCTCGGGGCTGATCGCCGATCAGTAGTCGAAGAGTTAGAACTCCGATTTTTCAAACTGAACTTGTATTCCGACAATTGAATTATAGAATTCACTGGTAATACAGCTTCAAGTTGTCGGCGTTCCAAGTCCGGAGAATGGGCTTCCCCTCAAGGGTCTCCAGCCGATAGGCTCTCAGCCCGAAGGTGTCAGCAACCTTGTAGGGTCCTTCCCAGTTGGGAGCCAGCTTCCCTTGGTCCAAGGGCTTCGACACTTCTGCCTTCCTCAAGACTAGGTCGCCAGGCCTGAAGAGCTTTGGTCTGACCTTGGCATTGTAATACCGGGCGACCCTCTGTCGGTATGAGGCCATTCAGATTTGAGCCTCATCTCGCAGTTCGGGGAGAAGGTCTAGGTCGGCCCTCCGACTTTCGGAGTTGTCTGGCTCTTGGTACTGCTCGACCCTTGAAGATGGCAGGCCAATCTCGAGCGGGATCATAGCTTCTGTCCCGTAAGCTAAACTGAACGGCGACTCCCCGGTCGGGACGCGGGGGGTCGTTCGGTAAGCCCACAGAATGGAGCCCAGCTCGTCGACCCAGAGACCTTTGGCTTCGTTCAGTCGGGTCTTGAGTCCATGGAGCAAGGTTCGGTTGGTCACCTCAACCTCACCGTTGGACTGTGGGTGCCCGACTGAAGTTAGTCGGTGGCGGATGTGGAACCTGGCGCAGAAGTCTCTGAAGTCTTGGTTGTCGAATTGCCGTCCGTTATCGGTGATGATGGTGTGCGGCAATCCGAACCTGAAGATGATGGACTTTTGGATGAAGTCCTCCATCTTCCGCTCGGTGATCTGCGCCAAGGGCTCGGCCTCGACCCACTTCGTGAAGTAGTCGATGGCGACAACAATGAACTTCCTCTGGCCCGACGCCGGTGGGAATGGGCCGAGAATATCGACTCCCCACTGAGCGAAGGGCCACGGAGCGACAATGGGAGCGATTTGGCTGGCCGGTTGGTGTTGAATATTGACATACTTTTGGCATGGCTCGCACCTTCGGACCAACTCTGCCGCAT